>NW_015647960.1:677731-688943 GCF_001515625.1 Sinocyclocheilus rhinocerous
GGGCGGGGTCAGCAGAGCTCATTAACATTTAAAGGAAAATGCTACAAAAACGGCTTGATCTCAAAAGAGCTGTTTTTGACAGGGGTAAAAAAGGTGTTTTTTACACTACCATTGAGAAATTTTAACCAAACTATGTTACAGACTTTTCATTAAGACCCTAAAGAATCATATCAACTTGTGGAAAATGGGCATCCTATGACCGTTTTAAAAGAGATGTGAATGTGACTGTTCAGTTCACAGAGCAGGAAGATTTTTAGCGATTAAATCTTTCTTACATTAAGCTATCACATAACTTTGAATGTTGCATAAGTTGTTTGGTATTCCGTTATTGTGTTTTTTGTTATTTTTGGAATAAATTATTGTGACTACTTTGTTTGACTACTTATAGTGATACAGTACGTTTAATAATAAATATACTTAGAATTCATTCAACACCAGAAATGCTTAAAGTGTCTAGATTTTGGCTTTGTTTTCCTATTGACGTGCTCTCTACAGTCTGTTCCCTTCTCATGCCCCATGATTGGTCGATTCATGCCTGCACGCTATTGGTTAAACTACTTTTCAGTCATTATCTTCAGCAAAAACATTTTTTTACAATTTAGAAATCCAGACCAGGACATGTCCGGGAAAAGGAGGACATATAGACACCCTAGCCAACACCAAATTCTATTGAAACCAATTTTGAGTTGAGCTCCTGCCTTTGTAGAGTGTTTCAAATGTATGGGCAGAAGACAGCAAAGCAGCTCACAGTGTTTTAAAATGGAGCCTGTATGTTTGTGGGGTCTTGCACAAGCTAATTCTGTTTTTCTTAATGGATGTCTGGATGAATCACTGAGATGTACTGGGTTATTCATGATGAAATATAAGCCTTGTGCTTGCCTGCTTTAGGCCAGAGCAAAAGTAGCAAATCTGCCAACACTTGTTGCAATCACTGAGATCAGCTCTCTGGCTGATTGTCTACATTTACATTTATTATTTTAGCAGACGCTTTTATCCAAAGCATCTAACAGATGAGGAAAACAACAAGCATCTTCACTTTGTCTATCACTTTTGTAAACATTTTAAGACTAGAGTAAATAGTTTAATGTGATCCTGAAAAAAAAACATATGTTTTCTACATTGCAAGCATCACAAGCATGTTTTTAAAAAGTGAAAAGAAAAAAAAAATGCTAAAAAGGTTTTGCACATTGCAATATTGGTAAATTAATGTGATTTTGAGCTATGCAATTTCATTTACCTCCAAGAATAACTGTGTTTGCAGTGTGTAAGTTAACTAGCACCTAATGTTGTACTAAAAAAAAAGTAAACTGACATAAAATGGTAAGATGTAGGTGAAACGTTTTAATGGCATATTCACTCTATTTTTATGTAATTTGCAACAATATTTTCCAACTGTGTGCAGAATATAATTTGCAGTAATTTCAGTGGCACAGGATGAAATTGTTTCCCGTTTGAAATGTGTTGACTTAAACATTGATGTAATGGCGCAGAGCCGTCATACTGTTTAGTTGGAAGACTTTAAAAAGAAAAATAGACCAAAAGTAACTGGTTCATGGAAATGATGAAGTGAAATGATGATTTGACAGAAGTAGCATTTAGATAAATAAATGACCATGAAAACCTTTTAGAAAATGTGTTTGTTTGTTAGTTCCTGTCCTCCCTGATGATCAGATGGCCTTTTATCAAAAACAATACAACTGAAAAATACATGAAACATAATAGTGGTTGCTAGGATGTTACTAGTTGGTTGCTAGGGTGCCCTTGGTGGTTGCTAGGGTAATTACTGATATTTGCAAACTAACTGAATAGCTAGTTTAACTCTAGATCGCAGATATCCATTGTTTTGTTTTCACGTTTCCCTTGTTTATTACCTCTCTCTCTTAAACACCTCTGTCATTGTTTATGACAGTATAAACAATTCCTGTTTTAATCAAAAGCATTTGTCTGATCCCAGCAAGCGGAGCCTTTTCTAATCAAACCATTTCCATATTATGCAATGAGTAAAAGCCGTCCCAGCAATCCCTGCATTCAATTATTCTGAGACACAACATTCAACTTTTTTATAATGGTAATAAAATGTGTTACTCTCATAACTGCAGTATGAATCAGCGCATGTTATGCTTCCACTGATGCATTGGACAGACTACATGGTTTAGCTGGGACCATGTTGATGGATCTGTCTCCATCCGATCTAATTATGACAAACATTAGCGTCTGGAGTTCAGTACAGTATCAAAGGAAACATGCACAAGCTCTGGGATACGCGTGCAGTGATTGCATGCAATGCTATTTTCTCTGCATGTGTTTGGTTGATGCCATTTAACCTGACATGGTGAACTATGTGTGTTTGTGTCTTAATAACATCTGTTTCTGAGCTCTGAATCAGGTGTGGCTAAACGTCGCATGTAAGTTTCCACCAAAGAGGAATGAAAGACTCACCAAAGCTGAGCATTTTGGCGTCTTGCAGTGAAATGATCCCTGTGTTGCGAGTCTCGTCCTAGCAGTTGTTTGGTAGAGTATTCCAGAGGGAAGACGCTGGTCAGTTCAGCATGATAAAAGTCCACTGCTGAACAAGTTCCCCCTCTATGCTCAGAAATGTCTCTCTCTCGCTCGCCCTCTCTCACTCGGAGTAGTGCCAGAGGCTGTCAGTGAGTTAAGAGGAGCGTTTGTAACTGCCGCCTACCCTCCCTTTCCAGCGGCCAGCTGAACACAAGTGCGTCTCATAGAGCCGGCCACCAAATCACAGCCCTCTTCCTGTCTGACAGTTTAAAGAGAGAGAGAGAACGAGGCTTTCTCCATCTGTAAGTGACCTTACAGTGAACACGCAAGACTTTCCTTTACTGGCCACCAGAGATGACAGAGAAGAGGGTTTTCTGTGACTCAATCAATGCATTCTTAGATAAAAGATTAGTGTAGTTGCATATTGGTTATAAATGGAGTTTATTCGAATGATGAAGTAAAGATACATTTCTGTTAACATTTGCTGATGTTGTTTTAAACCCACATGACTTTCTTTCTTCCTTGAAAATAACAAACAGAGAAGTTGAAAAGAGCTGTTTTTGACAGGGTAAAAAAAGGTATTTTTTACACTAACATTGAGAAATTTTAACCAAACTATGTTACAGACGTTTCATTAAGACCCTAAAGAATCATATCAACTTGTGGAAAATGGGCATCCTATGACCCCTTTAAGCCTGAACTCAAACATTTTATGTTCCATTCCAGTAACTTAAATATCATTATAATATTAATACATAAATGGAAACCTGTTTTGCTGCAAAAAAAAACAAAAAAAAAACTTTTTTATTTTCGTTTATATATTACAATTCTGACTTTGCTCTGAACTGTAAGATATAAACTCAGAATTGGGAGATATAAACTTTTATTACAATTGTAATTACTACAATAGTTTATATCTCACAATTCTGATTTTGTTTTCTCAAAATTTCTCAGAAGTCTGAATTATGAGATAAAAAGTTGCAGTTACCTTTTTTTATTCCTTTATTCCGTGGCAGAAAACAAGCTTCCATAAATATAGTGCTGAAAATTTTACATCAGCACTGTGAGTCGTGAAAATGGGTTGCAGGTCTGTTCGGATAAAGCTGTGGGTATGGAAAATAACATTCAAATGATAAAGTAATATAAATTAAATAAATTTAAAAAATGTAATAAAACACACTGAGCAACATGAAGCCACATCCACAATTGTTCCATTGATTTTTTTTTTTATAATGATGTTTTTACAAAACTATTTTTTTCCCATTTAGTCTATTTTATTATAATAATTTTGCATATTGCCTATGTAGTAATCTTGATATATTTATTGTTTAACTTTAATCTACTGTTGCTGCTACTACTACTACTACTAATAATAATAATAATAAAAGTGATAGTAAAACAATGCAAATTCAAAACACCACAAATCTGTCCCATTTATTTATTTATATAGCACTTTATACAATATAGATTGGTTCAAGCAGCTTCAAAAATGACAGAATCAATGGTGCAAACTTCTTCAGTTATGAGACGAATTCAAATTCTGCTGGAAAGCAACTCTACAATATTGTCATTATCCGGCTCAAGTTTTGAGTGCATTTAAGAGTCTTTCCATCATTACAGTAGGCAAACTCATCACTTCATAATCGCATTGCTTGTTTGACAGTGTCCCTCTCATGGTAGACAGCAGCATTATTTATATATATTAGCTGTAGAGCACATGTACAGGATTTCCAGTCTGTTACTGCCATCTGGTGACCATCAGCTGTAATGCTCCACATTCTCTTTCACTTAAAAAGACACACTGGCTATGTTCAGAATAGCATGCTACCATAATACCATTATGTAATATGTATACTGTGCACAGTAGGCACATGTTCCATAAACATAAAATACCCAAATGACCCAAGCAGGTCTATAATAAAGCTGTCTGTTGTTAGCATTCCCACTTGTTTAAATAGCACAGAATTGTCTCAAAGTACATGATTTGAGATCTTTACTCAAGGGACCACGTAAGAGCCAATCACCTGAGCTGTAAATGTCATGTGACTAATCACTTGCCTTTGCAATGCATTGTTTCACATACCTGTATATTTTAAAAAACAGTATAATGTGCTGTATTAAGCAGTATCCCAGCTAACAAAAATATGTTCTAATAATGTCGTGTTAATGTTCCCATTAAGTTATGAAAATGTTATTTCGGGAATGTTCACTGAACGTCCAGTTGCTTAAATGCTTTAAAAAAAAATTTTTTAAATTTTTTTTTTTCTTTTTTATGTGGTTATGTCTTTTTCCGAAATAGCATGGAATATGTACATGCTATTTTTTAAAAGGGATAATCCCCTCAAAATTGAAAAATCTGTCTTCATTTACTCACCACCATATCATTCCAAACCTGGAACACAATTGAGATATTTTGAAGAATGTTGGTAACCAAACAGTTTCGGGTCCCATTGACCTCCACAGTATTTTTGTCCATACTAGTCAATGGGACCTGAAACCATTTGGCTGCCAACATTTTCAAAATGTGAAAGCTAACACCTAGCTTTCTCCATGTCTTGACTGGCTAATTAGATATTTTATTAGGTAATACACTGACATTCAAACATATTTATATGGGACTTAAGTGTTCAAATACTTTTTTGGGGCCTCTGTAAATTGTACCCAGTGCCTGTAAAAATTACACAATACAACAAAAACATGCCCTTTGGATTCTTTAAAACATGCCTACCTCAGTTTCACATTCTTATTCTCATACTGACCTTACTGTCATCCTGTGGTGCTAGAGAGACAGTAAAGAGAGAACTGGGCCGCTGCTGTACAGTATATAGACGGTGATGGTCTTCAACTGTAATACTGTGTGTGTGTGTGTGTGCGTGCGTGCGTGCGTGTGTGTGTCAGAGGAAATGAGCCCCACCTTAAAGAGGGGGAGGGAGAGAAAGAGAGAGACAGAGAGCCAAGAGGAAGACATTGTACTTTGGCTGCCCTGCTAAAGGAACACCCCCCTCTCTGCCCTACCACACCAACACCACTTTCAGCATGTAGTATTTTTAAACAATAACTGCACACACACACACACACACACACACACACACACACGTACACCTACACGTGCATATACTGTACTGCTGCCTGAGGTCTGTATCCAGCTAACATTGGTCCTGACATACTGTATACCTATATTTACTATGAAATGAAATTAAATTAAAATTGAATAAATTCAGACATATTAAATAAAGATTCAATAAAGGTACATTTTAAAAAATAAACATACAGACCTCATAAAATAAAATAAATCAACTCATTTGTATTAGATATTTATATATTATATAAGATATATTTAAAATACAATAATGCAATAAATAATATGATAAATGCAAAATATATATAATTTCATTTAAAATATTTATTACATTATATATGCATAAAAATACAAATTCTAATTATATATATATATTTCGAATGTCTGAAGCTTTCTGGATGTCTCTTTCTCTCTCTCGCTCTCTCTCTCTAAACTCTTTAAAAACATCTATTGTTTCATTATTTCTTAAATCCCTCCCTGGTCTAGCTTGTACTATTCCTGACAACGTTTTGAAACTTTATATTGCTAGCACTTCTTTTGTTACTGCTTCGCTTATTATATTCTTTATTTCGCTTTGGAAAAGGCATCTGCTAAATGAATAAATGTAAAAGTGTAAACCCTGGCCGGTAGCAAAACATTACGTGTGATGTTCTGACCTCAAATCCGTCGGAGACTTTGGGATCAACTTAAACACACTCACACTTCCTCTCGCACCTGCCATAACACTCTATGCGCATGTGTGTGAACGTACGGCCCATGCAGGAATACTACAGCCTGTGTGTGTGTGTGTGTGGTGGCTCCTCTGAGATTTTAGCTAACAGATGTTAGTTTTCCGTCAAGAATCATTTCTTTCTTGTCTATTGCACAATTGAGCCCTGTGTGAGTAAACACATTATCTATCTGTTTGTTCAGCACGCTGCCCGTCTGAGAGGGATGAGGTCATTCTCTGGGAATGTTCCCATAGGATGCTCATAGTGCTGCTTCATATTAGCAAATGGGAAGTACGAAGATGGATTACAACACAAATGCAGCCAAGGCTATTTTTTTCTCCGTTCCTTAATCTGTTCAATGTTTCACCTTGAATTAGATAGAAGCTGCTGTGTGATGTTTGAATTTTTTTCTTTGAATCATTGTTGGTGCAGAAATCTTAAAAATGCTGGGTTGTTTCAACCCAACTTTGGGTCAAATATGGACGAACCCAACTTTTGGGTTAAAATTTTAATAAAAAAATTTGACCCAAAGTTGGGTTGAAACAACCCAGCATTTTTAAGAATGTACAAGGAATAATGCATGAAACAACATTATGAACTATATTTTTTAATTTTCCAAAGAAACATCTTCTAATGAAAATTGAAAATTGTTAGTGCAATCCTTTTGAAAAAGAATTGCGCTCATCTTCTGAAGAAGTTGCATAATTTGAGCTTTCTATATTTTATATGATTTGGCGCTCAATTGTTATAAATTATTATTGGTGCTCAAATCAGCATATTAGAATGTTTTCTGGAGGATCGTGTGACTGAAGACTGGATTAATGATGCTGAAAATTCAGCTTTGATCACAGGAATAATTTATATTTTAAAACATATTAAAATAGAAAACAGTTATTTTAAATGGTAATAATATTTCACAATATTACTGTTTTACTGTATTGTTTATCAAATAAATGCAGCTTTAGTGAGACATCTTTCAAAAACATTAAAAAACAAATCTTATATGTTTTATAGTTTATTTCAGTTAATGTTTATTTTATTTAAAGCAATGATTTGTTTAAATGGTTTTAGTTTTAGTAACCGATAAAATCCCTGGTTCAAGATGCAGACAATCTCTTCTGCTTTTATAATGCCTCTGAGTATTTCCTCAACTCATCATCTGACAAAAGCAAACACACCTAATCAGACGTCTGCATTTGGCATCATGCAGCAGGTCTGGCCCATAGCAGGGAAATAACTTTGTTCCCAGGCTTCATTAGACAATGACGCCATACAGACAATATCAGGAAAGGTTTCTCCGCTGTCATCCTCCCAGGTGCCGAGGCTTTATTAGGACAATGAGGAAGCGCCCCATCTAACCTTTGGTCCTGCAGGAGAGACAATAACAGGCCCTGGGCAGGGTCTGCCAGCTTTTGGAGAGAAAAAAGGTTCGGCTGTACTGATTGACTGAGCATTCTGTACAAACACAAAGCCGTAAGAGCGAGCTACTGTAAGACAAGAGCTGAAGAAATATAATGCTGAGGAACAGAGCAGTTGGTGGTCAAATGTAGGTCCTGGTGTATGAGAGGGCAGTGTGAAAAAACGACTGGTCCAAGGTCAGCCAAAGGGGAAGGATGAGGAATTTCAGCTCTGTTTGAATTCCTGCCAAACTCTCTCTTTAGCTCTCTGGCTCGGAGGATTTCAGGGTGGTTTATGCTGAATATTCAGGGCAGATGTACAGCTAACAGATGGCACAGGACAATGTATTCTCTCCACACCATTCACATTAATATTACAGCACTCCCAATATTACGGTTACAGTTAATATTACAGTGTGGAAATCACCTGATATTTCCAGGTTTCTCATGAACCTGGGAATTGTAGTGCTATATACAGTAAAAGATGCATTTCCATTGACAAACAGTGCAGGAAATAAACTGATCATCAGGATTCACAAGGTCCTGGAAATGTCAGGAAATTTGACATTTGAAATTTGACAGAAAAATGGTAATTTCCACACCTGAAAAAAATCAAAGTATATATATACTATTGACTTTTTCAGGTGTGGAAATGACCATTATTCTCTCTCTCTCTATATATATATATATATATAATTTTTTATATATTTTATATAATATTATAAATTAAGAAGAAGAAGAAGTTAATCTTAATAATATGTTAAGCTTAATTTCCCAGAATGTTCTAATTTTCCCAAAGGTCATCAAATGGCCATTTTTAAATTTGCATAATATTATATGCATTGTGTGTGTGTGTGTGTGTGTGTGTGACTAGTTTAAAAAACGGCACATTACTTATATTTAATTAATCACACATTTATTCTGTAATAAATCAGGATTAATTGCTCCCACAATTACAGTTTGCAATCATAAATATATTTTCATACTGAATCTCCAAATTAATGTAGAAACAATATAAAGACAGTATATTTTAAATATTTATTTCATGGCATATTTTAACTATGCATGAAGTCAAGTATCACCAAAACCAATATCGAAGCCTTTAATAAAAAAAAATTCTTTTAGCCATTCAACAGTAATGCCATCATTTTAATCGACATAAACTGTTACAGAAAAATATAACATTTTAAGTGACATTAAAGCAATCTTCAGCTAAACCCATTATAATAAAAGTCGCCTAGCTGTTGCATATGTGTATATAATATAACTTTGTTTCTTTGTCTGTCAATATCAGCTCTGTCTGTTTGAATGAGAGCTGCCAGCTACTTTTATTTTGCACATTAATTTTCACAATAAATAAGAAAATTACTAGTTAAACATTGGGCATCAATATTTTTATTGAGGATCAATCCTCTCGATGCAATGTCAGTACGGCGAGTATTTACACTTCAGCTTTGAGTTCTGTCTTGTATTGTGCCAACTGGAAACTGAATATATATCACCTGTGAATGTATTCTCTGTTACTAAACCACTATGTAAATATTTAGATATATGACCTTTAAGCAGTCATTAGCAAAACATTTCAATATTTACCAACTGCGATACAGATTCAGTAAAATGCTGAAAATGAAACGTGACCTGCCCTATGCAAACGTTGGCACAATGACCTGGCTGTGTGTTTTATGTGAGCAGAGGGACATCTGATACCATTGGTATCAAATCACACAACACTGACATTTGGCCTCGGTTTCCAAGAGACGTCACTTCTGACCAAGAGCACAGCTGTTGTTTGACACACTAAACCTAAACCAACCTATATGGTAACTGAGTTTTTATCAAGAATGTAGTCTGTATTTCAGTTCTCATACTTAAGTCTTCAACCTCTAATCTACTAAAATTTGTATTTTGTAACCTCTATATTGGCAGATTTAAGCCAATTTAGGCAAAATAAGTGGAAAAAGGTCAAATATTTAGGCCTAAATTTATGATTTGTATTTGAACAGCATAAAAAAGTACTGCTACATAGTTAACTACTTATGTTTCTTACCTCTTTCATTTATGTATGACTGACAAATATGCATTCAGTTTAAAGTACAGGTGCATCTCAGTAAATTAGAATGTCGTGGAAAAGTTCATTTATTTCAGTAATTCAACTCAAATTGTGAAACTCGTGTATTAAATAAATTCAATGCACACAGACTGAAGTAGTTTAAGTCTTTGGTTCTTTTAATTGTGATGATTTTGGCTCACATTTAACAAAAACCCACCAATTCACTATCTAAACAAATTAGAATACTTCATAAGTGTGCATTGAATTTATTTAATACATAAGTTTCACAATTTGAGTTGAATTACTGAAATAAATGAACTTTTCCACGACATTCTAATTTATTGAGATGCACCTGTATGTTTATGTTAAAACTGTGTAAACCAAATGAATGCAATACAAATATATAAATCTTACATTTATTTATTTTTATATTTATTTATTTTTGCATTGAGTGCATAGTGGATAGGACAGAACAGTAAAACAAAATAATGTGTATCAACAAGAAATTCCCCTCACACAGTGCTCTAGCCCTGAGGCAGCATGTTAACTAGATGGCAATCTAGTCAATATCTGCCATTTGATAAGGTTTTTCCATAAATTATGAGCTCAGAGTCATTCTACTCTCACCACGTGCATCTTATTAGGTCTCAAATGAGTAACAAGGTGTTAATGCCACATGAACAAATCCATGGCGCTCTAAAGCTTAGACCAAAATCCACAGCAGCAAAACTTACCAGGTGTGAGAGTTTATATTAGTTGCATCATTTGTGCCACAGGCATGAAAAATACCTCTACATTTATTCATTTAACAGACGCTTTTATCCAAAGCAACTCAAATCGTGTTGCACTGTGTTATTACTTTTCTAAGTGATCGGTGAGTTTTGCCTGGCCCAGCACCACTCACATCTAGTGCATGATGTATTTATCTACATTGGCAATAAGGACTTCTTCTGTACATATAAAATTTAAGCTTTCAGTAAAGCTTTCAGACTTTGCTTTTTCCACGTAAACATGTCACTCAATGTTCATTTCAGATGTTAACATTCCAGACGTTAACATTTTTCTCCCACATCACCCGTACGTCTGCCTGCTTTTGAGGGTGAGGTGTTTACACTGATAATAATGAATCTGAAACAGGACACTGGGAGACAGACCCTCACAGCACACGAGGAGAACCACTCGCATAATAGGCCGGGGAAGAGCCTTCTCTCCTTTTTGCAGGAAATGGGCGAAACCTGGGCCGAAATTATTTCTCCGACATTTTGTGCTGTGAAGGAAGTGTCTCCTGATAGAAGAGGTCATTTGGCTTCCTGTTGTGCAGCAACAGTTTTTTTTTTTGTTTTTCAGCATGAAAAGAGCATGACAGGAAGGGTCAGGGGGTTTGATAGTTACAACAGTGAAGTAGACTGCCAAATTAGCAGGATTAGTATCACAAAAACATGTGCCGGTCACATTTAAAAAAAATACAAATAATATA
>NW_015647960.1:689288-699211 GCF_001515625.1 Sinocyclocheilus rhinocerous
TTTAAATTGGGTTAAAGTTTTAAATATTGTAAGACACTAACTGTATAAGTATTTTACTATTTCATAATTTTTTATAAATATTATACGTTATAAAATTATTGATGTACTATAATTCTTGATTTAGTTATATATATATATATATATATATATATATATATATATAAAAGTATGTATGTATACATCATGTGAATTTTGGATGAAAATGTGCATGATTGTTATGAAAATAATGCAAAAATTCACAATAGATAAAAATTTACAGTAGATAGGCAAAAGAAAAATATCAGAAACATATTTGTGTGGTGTATAATATAAATACTATATATGTAATAAAATTATATATAATTTACATATATAAAAATGTGTTTTGAATGACAGTAATGAGAATTTAGAATAAAAATGCGTGATTATGAAAATAATGCAAAAAAAATTTCAGTATTTACAATGTAGTTCATATATACACCATTATGTAGATATATATGCATACGAACAATATAAGAATAATTCTTTAAGAAAAAAGTTTTTTTTTTCTTTAGATTTTTGGGTATAATATGACACAGCATGTTCTTGACATGTTTAGTGAGATTTACCCTAACGTAGATTGTGGTATTTATAGTTAGGCTTTCAAAAAAGTAAAAGACAAGATTTTCCCATGAGTAATACCTGAGATATAAAGTACTTTAACATTGAAATCTGACAAAACGCTTAAAAGCAGTAGTGTGTCTTGCATTAATGGACTAATCAATGCTTTTCTCTAAGGAAATGTGTGGGATAAACTGCTACACACAAGATGTGCGGTGGCAGAGATAAACATTCCAGACTTCAAACACACAGATGAAGGTAGCAGGAGGCTTATCGGCGACTATGATAACAAATGGAACACATCAGGAACTAGTCAAAGAAGCTTCTGCGCAAAAAGCCCTTTAAAGGCACCAGGATTATTAGGTTTACCACCTGTATAGCTAAAAATGAAATTCTTTGACAAAATCAAATGCTTAACTAAATATGAGTTTCTTTCACAAAAGTGACTGAATCAACATGCTAGATTTCTAGTGCTACGATGCATCATTCATGATAAATCTAAAGATTAATTTGCTCTGAGCACATATTTTGATACAACTTTCTGCCTCTTTCGTAGATTTAAAATAATCAAGTATTTGAATCTTTTGACTGAGATGTCGCACAATAACAGTCATGAGAAACAACATTTTTAATTACTTGAAATAAATACTCCAGTACATGCATGATAAAAAATGAGGCGTGCGCAAAGGGAAAAAACACAGCACATTAAAATATAATTGCAAGTCTGGTAAATAGTGTAAAACCTATGGCACACACTCACAGCAGCTTTTACTCATTACAAATTCACACATGGAATACGAACATTATGATGCTGATGATTTCCACAAATCTCAATGACATCCATTCAGCTAAACACTGAGGTAAAGACTTTCTGTTCTGTTGTAACGACCACTTTTGGCCATATTATATTCTCAACCGACAGACATTTTGCAAAAGTTGTCAGTTTTAGTAAAAGCTACTTTTCCCCCAATCACGTCCAGTTTGAGAAAAACCTACAAATGTGAGCTTGAGTAAAGCCGACTGCCATGAAAAGTTAATTTAGATGTATAAACACTACATTTACTCATACTACACTCTCAAAAAGAAAGGTTCTTAATTGGCATTGATGGTTCCACGAAGAACCTTTAACATCCAGAACATGCAGAAAAGGTTCTTTAGGTTTTAAAAAAGTTCTTTACACTAAGAATATAATGATTCTTTTACGAACTATTCACTGCAAGGTTCTTTTTTGGAACCCAAAACGGTTCTTCAATGGAATCGCTGCGAAAACCCTTTATGGAACCTTTATTTTTAAGAGTGTATGTGGGGTGAAACCTGATTAGATTCTTTGGTACTTCAAAATAACGTGCCGGGGAGGAGTTTTAATTCACAGAATGAGAGTTAACTGGCGGTAAAGTTCTAGGAGAGGATCGTTCCCTTAGTGCCTGAGACAGGAGTGTGCATCCGTCCGAGACGGCGCATGCAGAGTTCCGCAGCCGCTCCCGGTAGACGGGCATCTGGGAGCTGCTCTCGGGATGTTGGGAAATATCCCTGAGGCCCTGGGTCAGGAGCACGCAGGCCGAAACCACGCTCATGGCGCCACCCAGAACGGCCGTCTGGACCCCTTTGCCCTCTGGGGTGATGGTGGCGACTTTGCCGAGGAACTGCGGCTCGGTGGCGAAACCCACCAAAGCGTGCACGGCCTGCACGAGCGGCCCACTGAAGAGGACGCAGCGGTTGCGGGTCAGTTCGCTGGGGCAGGACTTGAGCTCGCGCACGCACGCCAACAGAGCCGTGGCGCTCGTGCTCATGCACTTGACGCTGGCTTTGAACTGCTCCTTGGCGAACTTGTCCTTGGATTTATCACTGGCCAGAGAAGAGGCGTCCGTGAGCATGGTGAGGTTCTTCAGGATGTTCTGCGAGTTTTCCAGAAGGAGCTGCGGCGTCAGGTCGGCCAGAGCCGTCAGGCGGAGAACGTTGCACGTCTGCTCCACTTCGTGCCGACAGCGGGTGACTTTGTAGCGGTCAACCAGGCCAGAAACAGCAGCCTGCGAGCCCGGGATCTCCACGGCCGCCAGGTACGCGGCGTGCGCCGAATACTCTGTCAGCGAGACCACCAGGTCGCCCATCTCCACCAGTCGGTCCCCGACCTCCACGTACTTCCCCATGTTGAGCTGGCTCTGGATATCGTGAACGATAATCGACAGCTCCTTGGTTCGGGCGATCACCGTGTCGCGACATTTCTCGAACGTCTCTGCTACAGGCATGCCGTCGGTGTTCACCACCGGCCTGGTCTCGCTGGACAGCAGGAGCAGGTCCGCCACCAGCTGCATTTTGCTCTTGCATGTGTCACAGATGGAAGAAAGTCTTTTCCTTTGTTGCAAGCTGCTGCTAAGGACGTTGGTAGAAACCTCACTATCTAATTTTCCCGAGCCACTACTAGCCATAGTAGTGTGGTCGCGCTAATGTTCAAAATAAAGATCACAACATACGTTCTCTTGTGCGCAAATGTTATTTATGTCATTTTCTTCAGTAAAAAAAAGATTCCCACACCTTCTCAGGGAGAGTGAAACTGGCCAAAAAGTCAATAACGTCCTTCAGAAAAAGTCCACTCAGCTTGATTTCTCAAAATAATATGAAACTTCACTCAATGCACGAATAAGGGAAGTACTTTAGAAAAATATTTGGGTATTTTTAAAAATACAACGCGGGCAAACAGAGGCTGACGAGAGCTGTAATTAAATATCCCTTCAAATGAAAAACTCAGAGTTGCCCAATGATTAAATAATCCGATTTTAAGGTGTGCACAATGAGAAAAATTAAAATAAAACAGAATTCACAACTACCTCTGATAAGGTAGGCTACAGTCTGATCAGTTTCACAGGTTGTCGATGTTGCTCCAACAATGCAAAGAAACCAAAACTCTTTAAAAAGAAGAAGAAGAAAAAAGGCCACTGCAGTGCCATGTACAAGAAGATGCCCAGATGAAGGCAAAGTGCAGGTTGACTTCCAGAATCGCTACTTTAGCTGTGCGGAATCTGTCATTTCAGGTTTTCTTCGTGTCATGCACATTGCATGCATTTAAATACATGTGCTGCTGCGATGTGATGCTGCTGCTGATGATATATTGACCGTATTGCTGACCCGCCGACCGAAGCGGAGACGCGCGTGCGCCCCGCCGCCACTGCACCATCATCCCACGACTCCTCGAAAATTCATAAAAAGTTCCCGAACGACTTTCAGCCGTTTCTTTTTCGTACACGATCCAGGTTCTGCGGGCAAACTCGGTTCCTTATGCATATCTATTGTCCATACGCCCTCTCCAGCAGGAAAGCAACGGATGTCCAGTGGCAGATAATTTCGCTTTTGCTTGCCATTCTTTTAACGCTCGGCTGAAAGTTTTAACGCTGCTTCCGCGACGACAACGAACTCCGTTCGCTGTTGAAACTCTCGCGCGTCGGTTGTAGTCTCCCGCTACATCTTGCGTATCAGGAAGCGGCGGGAGGGTGTGGCTGGATAGCCTGTTAGCTTCCCTCAACCTGTGACACTTGTATACACTCCACAACCATTATTCCCGGTCAGCGAGACGAAATCCCTCCTTTGAAGTCGGCAGCCGCTCAAACGATACGCTTATTTTTCTGAGGTACCGTAACGTTAGCCGCGCCGCGCGGGGAGTCGCGTTCATTCCTCGCCAGTCATCGTTTCCCGAGGCCCCGATGTGAGACTCAACTACCGGTCTGAGGGCAAAAGTTACACCCAAAGAGAAATTCCAGAGAAGTTCCTTGTGTTTCCGCTTTTTGGTTGTTTAGCTGTTTTCTTGTTTCCGGTGTTTTTCCCCAGGTTTGCGCTTCCCTGTAAATCCAACAGGTACTCTCGCGTGTGGGTATTTACTACTTTCACAATGTTCGCATCCAGTGCAGCATAGAGCGAGTTATTTTTTAGTTTAACGGAAACGCCGGTGGCATTATTATTATTATATATTTTTTTTAAATTATTATTTATTTTAAACGTCGGTCTTCTGAACTGAAAAGTAATTTGTTTTTATTTTCTTGAATTAATTTAAAGTATGTATTTAAATATATAATATATATATATACATACACACACACACACACATACAAATACATTATATATAGTTTTGAAAAACAATTTTATTTGTCATACATTGTCATACAGGTTTAAACAATATTAAAAATTTTCATTATAACTGGATAAATAAAATAATAATAAAAAAAAAATAATAATAAAATAAAAAGTAATAATAATAATAAATGAATAAAAGATAACTCAATACCCTTCAAAAAAAAACAAAAAACAAATCAGAGCAATAACATACTTGTCTGTATACTTTCAATGTCAATCAATTCCACAAAGGAGTCACCATCTCGATTCTAGACTCTCCAAACAGTCATAGAACACTTTCCAAATAGATCAAAATACTTTTTTTTTTTTTTTTAAAAAGGTAAGGTTTTCTAAGGCAAGGCATGAGGTCATCCCCTTTATCCATTGAGACACGCCAGGACTTTCCCCTTTATCCATTGAGACATGCCAGGACTTTCTTCTTTTTTCCAAGACACGCAATTACACATTTAGCTTCCAGCAAACAGAGAATTAACAACAGTCTTTCATGTTTGGTGACTTTAAAATTCAGAGGGCAAACATGTAATATACACAACTTGGGATCAAGAGGGATTACTTTACCAATGATTTGACTTATAATATTTAATATTTTAACCCAGAAACAATTAACTTTAGTGCATTCCCACATACAGTGAAATAAAGTTCCCTTTTCCTGTTTACATTTGTAACACACACATTATATTTATATTGAATTTTACACACACACTCTCACACACACCACACACACACACACACACACACACACACACACACAAACACACACACAAAGTATAAGAATTATATAATAATATAAGAATTGGTAATTGTAATTAAATTAATATATTAGTAAATGAATAAAAATAAATACATTTTAGAGTTAAATAGTGGGAAATTTACAATATATTGCTACACTATATATTTCTTTATATAAATAAATATTAAATAAATTATTGTATAAATTAATTAGGACATAAAAGAAATATATTCAAGCCAAAAAGTATTTTTTATATTGTTTTGTGAAAAATATATGTATTTATTTATCTATTATTCACGTTTATTTATGAATGTGTTTACTTTTAATTTGTGTAAGTTTGGTCCTCAACAGGCAAATAACAAACCAAACCAAAATAATTGTGTTGTCAAAAATTTATTTGATTAGCTTTCACTCATCCTCTTTTGTATTGCACTGAAGTAATGCAAGTATACATATTTGTGGCGAGGGGTCTTCATAACGCGAATGGAAATAATAGTAAAAAAATAAAAATAAATCACCCTACCGCGCATATAAAAATACCAGACTGGCCTTAAAACAGCTAATTCATCTTGGAAAGGGAAATCGGATTCACCGCTGCAAGAGCTATGACGTAAATGCAGTAGAGTACTTTTCATTAGATAACAAGAGACGCTGGGAGTGCGAAGGAGCCAATCAGATTCAACAGGGTGGGGCTGCTGCACTGAAAACCCTCCTCTCTGGATATGGGAAGGGCTTTCAGGTCCATATATGATGACAAATCTAAGTATTGCATTATTAGGACTTACAAACATACTATGAAGACATTCGTATAATACACTTTGGCTTATCTTTAACCCTTGACATTACATTCAACAGCAGTGTATTGCTCTACTCCATCAGTTTTAACCAACAAATGTTCTAGATATTCAATGCAGATCCCTGATGTACTTTGTTTGGTCTGATTCCTCATTAAATTCCAACAGAATAAAGCTACTGGATCACACAAAGCATGTGTATGTAGTGTGTTAGACGTGAACTGGGGGCTGAGGCCGTGAATACTGCATGTCAGTTGTACAGCTGCACGGGGCACTGTGCCATTGGGTGGGGTGTCCTGAGAGGAAACAGTTCCGATTCTGTTGAATGAGCCTCACACTTCATATGCGTCCCATGAACAAGCACTGTAGAGACCCAGCCTGTGCAGAGCGGAAAAAACATCAAACAATTATATTTGGTTTCCTCTTAATGTGTTATCAAGAGAGTTTAGTTATAATGCATGCACTTTCACAAATATTGAACATGTATTATGCGTACATAATTAAAACAGAAAAAATACAATAAAAAAACAGCTACAAAAATAAATAAACAAAAAGTAACTCTAATATTTTATGAGATTTGTAAATTTGAGATTTTTAAACGTGCATTTATTTGAAATTTGATAAAACTAATAATAATAATAATAATAATAATAATACACACACACACGCACGCATATATATATATATATATATATATATATATGTAAATTATGTAAATTTGACTATATGTTATATTAGTATTCCATTCCACAGAACTTTCTTCAGAATAATCAGTCAAGCATAAAAGTCTTGTAATTAGGCTATTGTGCATGTCAGCATTCCCCCCCTAAATGTTAATTAATTGTAGATCATTTGAAACAGCTTTCAAAAATAGAGTTGTCATGTTAGTACATGTTGTTATTTTATTATGTAAGTGTATTGCACATCTACCAATTATACTGAGCTCAAGATATGCATTGAAACTAACCTATTTCAGAGATGCAAAAACTGAAACTGAACCAAAAACCACTAAAGCTTTTCAAATGTGGTGTTTATTTACCATGCACACTCAGTAACTTTCTTTATATTGTGTGTTTGGCCCCCCATACATATTTTCTTGCAAGGTAGGAAATAACCAAAAACATGCATTGCATCAGAAATTCTTCTTTTGCATTATTTTGCATTTGATGCGTCATGTTTATATTATTACACTTTGTGTTTATTTTCGTAATGATTTAATATGATTGTGCAACAAACTTAAAAACCTCCGAGCAGTAGAACACGTGATCACGTCGACACGCCCCCTTCCTTAACCCCGTGACCAGCGGAAAGATTTCAACCAATCAGCGAGCTCCAGGTTTAAAGATGGCGTCACCCGTCAGCTGCAGCACTGCATCAGTATTGTTTTTTCTCATATTATTCACATCGGTTCATTGTACAGACACTAAATCGAAGAAGAAGAAGGACATACGGGATTATAATGAGGCGGATATGGCCAGACTGCTGGAGGAGTGGGAGGTAATATGAACGGACTGAACAACACACTGCTGCAGTCACTCGGTCCGGTGTCTCTCACAATACAATACCATGGTAACCGCCGAAGTACTAAAGTAACTGCTGCAAAACCACAGCAAGCGAATATGGGATCTCGTTCAAACGAGTTTTCAGAATGAATTATGCCATTTGGTTTACTTTTTGATGCGTTTGCATGTTAATGTGAAGTCTACGCTTCATTTGTAGTAACAGTAGTGTCATAACTAGTATTTTGACGAAAACGGTTTATGGTAACATAAAGTGTATCTCACACTGTCACATTTTCTTATTGTTATTTTTAGTTCTTTATGTGCACATTAAGTTTTTCACAGTGTCAAATGTCTTATTCTTGTATTAAATTGCCTTATTTTGCATGTATATTGCATACGATAGATAGATAGATTATATACTGTTATATATCGATGATAGACAAATAGATAATTTATATATATATATATATAATAAGATAGATAGATAGATAGATAGATAGATAGATAGATAGATAGATAGATAGATAGATAGATAGATAGATAGATAGATAGATAGATAGATAGATAGATAGATAGATAGATAGATAGATAGATAGATAGATAGATAGATAGATAGATAGATAGATAGATAGATAGATAGATAGATAGATAGATAGATAGATAGATAGATAGATAGATAGATAGATAGATAGATAGATAGATAGATAGATAGATAGATAGATAGATAGATAGATAGATAGATAGATAGATAGATAGATAGATAGATAGATAGATAGATAGATAGATAGATAGATAGATAGATAGATAGATAGATAGATAGATAGATAGATAGATAGATAGATAGATAGATAGATAGATAGATAGATAGATAGATAGATAGATAGATAGATAGATAGATAGATAGATAGATAGATAGATAGATAGATAGATAGATAGATAGATAGATAGATAGATAGATAGATAGATAGATAGATAGATAGATAGATAGATAGATAGATAGATAGATAGATAGATAGATAGATAGATAGATAGATAGATAGATAGATAGATAGATAGATAGATAGATAGATAGATAGATAGATAGATAGATAGATAGATAGATAGATAGATAGATAGATAGATAGATAGATAGATAGATAGATAGATAGATAGATAGATAGATAGATAGATAGATAGATAGATAGATAGATAGATAGATAGATAGATAGATAGATAGATAGATAGATAGATAGATAGATAGATAGATAGATAGATAGATAGATAGATAGATAGATAGATAGATAGATAGATAGATAGATAGATAGATAGATAGATAGATAGATAGATAGATAGATAGATAGATAGATAGATAGATAGATAGATAGATAGATAGATAGATAGATAGATAGATAGATAGATAGATAGATAGATAGATAGATAGATAGATAGATAGATAGATAGATAGATAGATAGATAGATAGATAGATAGATAGATAGATAGATAGATAGATAGATAGATAGATAGATAGATAGATAGATAGATAGATAGATAGATAGATAGATAGATAGATAGATAGATAGATAGATAGATAGATAGATAGATAGATAGATAGATAGATAGATAGATAGATAGATAGATAGATAGATAGATAGATAGATAGATAGATAGATAGATAGATAGATAGATAGATAGATAGATAGATAGATAGATAGATAGATAGATAGATAGATAGATAGATAGATAGATAGATAGATAGATAGATAGATAGATAGATAGATAGATAGATAGATAGATAGATAGATAGATAGATAGATAGATAGATAGATAGATAGATAGATAGATAGATAGATAGATAGATAGATAGATAGATAGATAGATAGATTATATACTGTTATATATCGATGATAGACAAATAGATAATTTATATATATATATATATAATAAGATAGATAGATAGATATAGACAGACAGACAGGCAGGTGATAGACAGACAGGTAGATAGATAGATAGATAGATAGATAGATAGATTGACTGATGGATAGATAGATAGATAGATAGATAGATAGATAATTAGATAGATAGATTATATACTGTTATATATCGATGATAGACAAATAGATAATTTATATATATATAATAAGATAGATAGATGGGTATATATAGACAGACAGACAGACAGTTGATAGACAGGTAGATAGAGAGATAGACTGAGTGAG
>NW_015647960.1:699571-709351 GCF_001515625.1 Sinocyclocheilus rhinocerous
ATAGATAGATAGATAGATAGATAGATAGATAGATAGATAGATAGATGAGACAGTCTGACACTTGTGTGGGAATGAAACGGGGAATGTGATTGGTGGATATCTTGTAAAGTCTAGCAGATTCACACAGTTTATAAGGGCACTCCGTGAGTCAAAGGTTGCCTTTGAAAGAACATGGATCACAGAAATGAGCCAGATAGTGTCGCAGTCATTTAAAAAGTATTAAATTATACAAAGATGATGAGAAAGTTAAGGCTATTGAAATAGTTTCTGCAAATGTTTGCATTCTGAATCTACACTAAACGATTAAAATATTTAATATTGTAAGTAAGCCTATAAAATATTTACAGTTTAAAGTTTTAAATTATAAATATTAAATACTGTATTTAATGTAAGAAATGTTTTAATAAAATAAGATTTCAAGTTTTAAAGTATACATATAAAATATTGAATGTTTAAAGTTTCAAAACCAAGTTTGAAAATAAATCAAATCTATAGAAAATAAATTTTTTATGTCACTGTAATATCTTTATTTTGTGTAACATTTTTCCTTCTCGCATGACGTCCAACAGCAGGGCTGTACAATGCATTCAATAAGCTGAAAAATATTATATAATTTATATTGCCCAGACCTATATCTACCAGTAATTTAAGTTTTGCCATTAGATCTTAAAAAGATGTTTTCTTTCTTCAGTGATTGACATCTTTTTATTTATTACAGAAAGATGATGAAATTGAGGAGGGCGACTTACCTGAGCACAAACGGTCTCCTCCACCCATCGACTTCTCTAAAATAGATGCGTCTAAACCAGAGGAGCTCCTGAAGATGTCCAAGAAGGGAAGGACCCTGATGGTGTTTGCCACCGTGTCAGGAAACCCCACAGAGAAGGAGACGGAAGAGATCACCAGCCTGTGGCAGGGAAGCCTCTTCAATGCCAACTTTGATGTTCAGAGGTAACAACCATATTCCTGTGCTGATGTGTCCGATAAGGATATTGATCGACTGTCAAAGCAGTTATATTATAGGTTCATGTCTGGGTGACATCAAGTGTAGATATTTCATAACAGGAAAAATGAAATGTAAAACAGCTCCAAAAAATGACAATAGTGTCATTGTTTAGCTCCAGTCAGTTCAGTGTTGATTCAGTTCAATTCATTTGTATAAAACTGAATAAACAGTTTGAACATAAAGTCTTGGAAAGGTTTGTTTAGAAAGTTCGTTTTAATGAACTGATTCAAAATAATAATTCACAGATATTACAGTTGTGGTTCTGGAATCCCTCTGCTGCATTTTATGTCTTCTGTTTTGTAGTGCAATATATAACTACACTGCAACTTCTTAATAGCTTTACAATTAGTCTTTTTTGAATTGTTTTCCTGTTAAAATATCTAAAAATTCAAGAGACACATTTACTTGAGAGGCAAAGAGGTCTTTTTTTCAGAGAATCAGTCTTTAATATAAGTGTATTTTGTCATACTGCACTGGCAGATATTTTCACTTGTTTTTAAGTATAAACAAGTAAAAAAAATAAAAATAATCAGGTTTTGCAGAATTACAAAATACAGTTACATTGTTTAGAATTGATCAAATCTGAGTCTTAATATCTAAAGCTGATCTTGTAGTAAATTGATCTTGTTTCAAAGATATTTAGATATTTAAAAGGAAAACAAGAATATGATTTTATTACTGGGCAAATACTGCTGTTTATTATTATGTGTAGTTTGGGAAACTACAGTTTGATCCCAGCCCTGGTGTGTTTGAGCAAAGCAGTTACCCTCAGGTGCTCTGAATTATTATTTATTTTTAAATTAAATCAAAGATTTTATTTATTTTTTTAATACACATTTCTGTCTTTTATTTTATGTTATACTGTGCAACTTAATACCATGCCTTCATAATGTTTTGCTACTTTTTAAATACCTTTTATGTTTGGATTTTATTGTTTTACCCTCATCCCAGACCCAGATGTTTAAAATATGAAAATTCATCATATTCATCATTTATTCCTAACAAGAAGTAAAATAAACATGAACATGTAGTGTTTATGTGTGTATATATATATATATAGATATATATATATATACATATACATATTGTTGGCATATTTGAAATATCTAAAATAAAATCAGCTAGTTGCCAAGGCAGTTTCTCATTTTCATTTAGTTTATCTTTAAGTACTAAAAATAAAAATGAAATAAAAATGAATAAAAATTATATAGACATTTGTATAAAAACATAATAAAATTAAAATGAAAAAATAAAATAACAATGTTTTGTAATAAATAAAAAAATATTTTGTACCCTTTTTTGCCTCTTAAATTTTTTTCAGAAGTTTGTATACTTTTTTTTTTTTTACCAAGCAGACAACAGTGTCAGTAAAGAGTATGTTTGAGATGAAATATTAGACATGTTAAGTGTGATCATCATTTCCAATCAAGCTGTAATTTTGTTAATGCAAAAAGTGTGAAAATATTACTTAATTGTGTGTGTTTTGTATACATAAAAAGCTAAGCAAATGATCCTTAAAAGGACAAAGGAGTCGGTCATTTTATTACAAAAATGTTTGAATGATTTTGATTGAATTTAATTTCCAACATAGATTGTGAGATGTGGTAAAAATGAATTTTTTAATGATTCAAAGGGGGAAAAAAAACAAAATTGTGAAAGTGTTTTAGAAGAGTTTTAAAAACACTCTCACAACGAATGTTGTGATGCTAGAAATAGTTGAAGTATTTAACAAAGATGCATTAATAAGTAGATTTGAATCAGAGCTTCTTTGTGCCACAACACTCCATTTTGAAGCTCTCCTTCTCTATCTCTTGAAATGCTCTTTGGTGCTCTGTCACCAGTCGCTATAATCACTGTTTGTATCTTTCTCATCAGATTTGTGGTGGGATCCAACCGTGCCATCTTCATGCTGCGTGACGGGAGCTACGCCTGGGAGATTAAAGACTTCCTGATCGCTCAGGACCGCTGTGAGGATGTGACCGTGGAAGGACAGGTGTACCCCAGGAGAACTGCCAAGAAGGATGCCAAGGGGAACGAGCAAAACGAGACCAAGAAGAAAGGAGACAAGAAAGCAGCCAACCGAGCAAATAAAAGCAAGCAGGAGCTTTGATACACGAGCCTCAAAGGCGCAGCGTGGTCTTAATGGGACTGAAGGAGCGTTTCTCTAACATATGTTAGCAGGTACTTTGACACACAGGTTGATGAGTCAAATCAGCAATCTTTGTTTCAGTTTCTTTGATTTGTTTTACTGTAACTCACCTCATTTTTTCCCAGTCTGAATCAAAGAATAAACCACTTTTATAATTATGTGTCATGCATTGCATTGATGATTTGCAGTTGGCGTCAAATTTTCAAATGCAGAAAAAGTGTAGCACTTAAAGGAATAGTTCACCCAAAAATGAAAATTAGCTGAAAATTCACTCACCCTCAGGCCATCCAAAATGTGTATTTTGTGTGTATATTTTAGAGTTAGTTTGTTCATGGGAACCGATTAGAAGAAATTTTGCAAACAGCTGATAAAACATCACAATAATCCACAAGTAATCCACACCACTCCAGTCCATCAATGAATGTCGTGTGAACATCAATTTATGTTTCTTTTTCTTTTATGCAACAAGCTAGTACATGAGTAGTCTGGTCTCAGCAGCAGTAGAGAATATCTGATTTATCTGAAGGTTTACTTAACAGCTTGTTGAAGAATGCTGGAATGCATTTGGAAGATGTGGCAGAAATGAACTGCTCTGGAATCAGTCAAACAGCTTCTGGCAAAAGAAAATGAGTTTAGCAGTGGCAGAGTCATTGCCCCAGTTTGAAACAGAGCAACATTAGTCGCTAATAGAGTAATCGATCATCCTTTCCCTTCTGAAGCCCCATATGCCATGATACCAGGGAAAACGTAAGTACACCTCATGGAAAGCTGTGAGCTTTTCAGCACTTTACTGAATGATAAATGTGATCTAATTGAAATAAAAAATGATCTTTTGTTTGCAATCATCCATTAAACATTCATCCATTCTTGCAGGCGCTTGTTGTTCATCTTCCTACATTGACGTATATGTCCAATCTTTACAGAACTGTGATGATAATGGCAGAGTAATGGAGAGCCCTAATGCAAAAGCCATTGCATAGATTCTACACTAAATGTTTCTTATATATATATATATATATATATATATATATATATATACAACAGTGATGCTGGAATGTGTCTTTCGTTTAGCAAACACTTTACAATAAGCTGATGTTGATTGATGGTATGTGTCTAGTGTGTTCATGTTGGGGTGGGGGACCATGAAGAGTTTCTTCAGCAGATGGTTTGGAAATATGACCATGGAGGCCATACCGGACTAGGGTGGATCCTGCATTCTGGACATACATGCATGTACACTAATGATCTGGACATGTTTGCACAGTAAAGCACCCTGAAGCGCTCTACAGTCGCTGTGGAAACGCTACTTCAGATGTGGGAAACTGTACTGGCATTCTTGATTGTCATCATGAGTTGCTGGCTGTGTTTTCTGGAACGTCAAATCTTCTTATTTGACCTAATTTAATACAGCGCCATAAGTCGTGTCCAAAGCAATTGCGAATGCGGTCAATGCGACTGCCTTTCTCACATGGCAAATAGATGACACGCGGTGTAGTGCAGGTCCAGACAGCAACATAGTGTCGGCCCAAATCTGGTATGTGGATTCCACTTGTACTGGATCTGGGCTGACAATATGTTACTGTCTGGGGGGTATATACAGGTATCTTCATCAGCCGGCATTGCATATTCCCACTTCAAAATCCCCTCTGAAGCAGATCATTCAGTAGAGTCCTGCGTTAGCCAAATCATGACTGTCCAGCACATGAGTAGCATGTGAACAAATGCAAATATTCCCTAAAAACACTCAGTAATGCGGTCAGGACCGAGGTGTAAACACGTGCCAGGAAATCCTTAATATGGATAAAGGCATCCCGCTATCACTGTAGCCAAAGCAATCTCAGCTGTAGCTAAGCTGAATAAAAAGAAACGTTTTGACTGATGAAACGTGAAGATAGTAAACACACGATTGCGACAATATATGGTTCATGTGTGTTTTTCAAGTCATCTCCAGGTAATAAAAAAGCAAAGTAAAAAAATATATATACAGAAACATAATATCACTCCAAAAATGTGAGGAAAAAAGATTTATTTCTGTACAAAAGTCTTTATATTTTTTTTCTTATCTAAAGTAATACATTTGTATTACTTGGAAATCATTCACATTTACATCACTTCCATATACAACTTAAAAGTTAATGTCATGTATATTTGAATTATACACTAAAGTGAAAATTGTACTTAAAAGTTTTTTTTACAGATAGGACAGAATTACATTACAACTTAAAAG
This sequence comes from Sinocyclocheilus rhinocerous, assembly GCF_001515625.1. Classification (NCBI taxonomy): domain Eukaryota; kingdom Metazoa; phylum Chordata; class Actinopteri; order Cypriniformes; family Cyprinidae; genus Sinocyclocheilus; species Sinocyclocheilus rhinocerous. The sequence goes on from NW_015647960.1 coordinate 704,954, forward strand.
TCCCTTAAAAGATGTCCCTTCTGGTTTTGTGTAATAGTGCCTGTACAATAAATAAGTATAAAATATATCTCTGTTATCAATCAGGATTTTTTTTTAGAAACACACAAAACATATAAAAACACTAACAAATTACAATCTCCGAAAAAAGACCAGCTATTTCGGCAAAGGGACAATGTTGTACTTCTTGCCAAATGGAAGAAAAGCCAATTCATCACAGATTTGATCATTTTTTGATAGACTGACATTTACTAATGCTCAGATTCAAATCCATTCTTGATTATTCGATTTAAAGGAACGGTTCACCGAAAAATTGAGAAGAATTGTGTCCATATTTTTTCACTCTCATTTTGTCTCAAACCTATATGGTGTAGTTGTTGCTTGCATTAAAACTTTGTTTAAAGTTATTTTGAAATGTTCATGTACTACACATGCAGTTTCTCACTTAAAAATATTGGATTACATCAGAAGATGTGAAATATGGATGCATGGACTACATTTATAATGCTTTTGGAAGGTATGCTTGGAAATGTTTCAAAGATTCTTGTTTGTTGTTGCATCAAACAACGTGATGCATAAATGAGTGACATTTTCATTTTTGGGTGACCTGTTCCTTTAAGGCCGGATTGTTTTTTTTTTGTTTGTTTTTTGCTGGTTCTCTCGTTCAACACTAACAAAACCAACTCTTGTGCGTGACAATTAAAATGAGGAAACCTCACGACATTTACAATCTGAAACCTCTTTTTCTACATATTTAGAAAAAACATGTTGTAACGAAGGCAAACATCACCGAGAGGGACAAAAACAAGGAATGTTGCGTTCATTTTTAGTTTTTGTTTTTCTTGTTTATCTCCCGTCGAAACTCAAGTATAATCAACTGACGACACAATCCAAAAATCACAATGTCTACGTTGTCACATACAACGGAATCCGCTGGGAGGGGTTGCTAGGTAACATAAACACATGCTGGGCTGTGATTGGTGCTTTAGGTTCAGTAGTCCTGTAGCTGGGCTCGTCCGGCAGTGCTGCTTCTGCGAGTCTGAGAAGTCCTGCGGTGTGTGTCGCTCGTCTTCATAGCTTCATCATCTTAACCACAGGGATGGGCAGCACTTGGTGGAGTTTGGCCCGCTCTTCATCAACACTCATCTTCACCCAGGTTGGCCGGAAGGAGCCTTTGAAACCCACAAAGGCAAGTTTATCTGGAAAAAAATGGCCACAAAATGAGTTTTAAAGACCTCATTCATGACAAAAATGTTGGTTAAGGCCAGTTTAAGATTCTACTATGTGCATCAACGTTTGCCAAACTGCAAACTGTAAAAAAATGTAAATTACTTAATTATACAGTCTTTGATGTGGTGCTTATTTAACAACTTTCTGGATTAGTTGATTCTGATTGGTCATATCATGACATTCTTTGGTTGTATTATAAGGCTAAACTGTATGACTGTCATCCCTGGCAACAGATTTCCTACATACACTACTGTTCAGACGTTTAAGATTTTTTAAAATGTTTTTGAAAGAAGTCTCTTCTGCTCACCAAAGCTGCATTTATTTGATCAAAAACACAGTAAAAAATGTAATATTGTTTAATATTATTACAATTTAAAATAATTGTTTTCTATTTGAAAATATTTTAAAATGTAATTTATTCCTGTGATGGAAAGCTGAATTTTCAGCAGCTATTACTCCAGTCTTCCGAGTCTGTGGAAGTTTGTTTCTGCCACAGGATAAAAATAAATAAATAAATAAAAAAGGTAATTGCAACTTTTTATCTCACAATTGACTTTTTTCTCGCAATTCTGAGTTTATATCTTACAATTCTCATTTTTTTTCTCAAAATTGTGAGATACAGTATAAACTCAGATATGAACTCGCAAATTGCAAGGAAAAAAAGTCATAATTGTGAGACAAGAAGTCGCAATTACCTTCTTTATTCTGTGACGGAAACAAAAATAATTGTGAGATGTAAACTCTGAATTCTGAGAAAGAAAGAAAAATCAGAACTGCAAGAAATAAATGCAAAATTGTGAGATGTAAATGCAGAACTCCGAATATCAGAAAGTCTGTGTTTATATCTTGCAATACTGAGTTTATATCTCGCAATTCTCAGAATTCAGTGCATCCTTGCTGAACAAAATGATTAATTTCTTTAAAAAATCGTATCAAACGGTAGTTTAGCTATGCTAGTTTCATGTCTCCCCTATCATTCAAAATTTTAATTCATATAATAAAATAATCTCAAATCAATCAATATTCATTCATTCATTCATTCATTTCAGCCATGAAATAACAGGAAAATATGAAGTCAGATGATCAGTATCATAAAATCTTGTGTTGGAGTATTTTTCATTTTCATTTCTGTACAGACTCGTCATGCGGCGGTGGTCTGTGCAACATTTGGTGGTTCAGGAAACAAACCTTTGGGAAGCACTTGGAATGTAAATTTAAGGGGGTTTTCCTGCTGGAATGACAATTCAACATGATAAATATAATATGTGAAGGGAGGGTCGAGAGGAAGAACCCTGCTGCTCTGGTATGTGTGTATGTGTGTGTGTGTGTGTGTCCAACCCAGAAAACAGCTTCTCTTTATATAACTCGACTCTTTTTCTTTCATTGTCTGGAGGCTTCACTGTCTTTTTTGTGGTAATTTATCATAAAGCATCCCAAATGCCATTGGGATGAAACTCTATAGCTAAAAATAAGTGTGAATCATTATCTGAGACACTAACAGATACACTACAGTTCAAAAGCTTGGGTTCAGTAAGATTTTTTTTTATGTTTTTGAAAGAAGTCTCTTATGCAGTAAAAACTGAAAAAATGTGAAATATTATTACAATTTCAAAGAGCTACTGTGTATTTGAATATATTTTAAAACTTAATCTATTCCTTGGATGCAAAGCTGAATTTTCAGCAGTCATTGCATTTGAAATAAAAATGGTTTGTAACATAAATGACTTTACTGTCACTTTTGATCCATTTAATTAAATCTTGATGAATAAAAGCACTATTTCTTTAAAACAAAATTCTTTCTGACCCCAAACTTTGGTGCGGTAGATCAAAATACATTACGTACTAGATAATAAGATCTACTTTGCTTGGTTACAAGTGTTTCCTAGTATTCACATTTGTTTCAACCCTATAAATAATGTAAATTCCCTCATGTACTGATAATGTGAGACGTCTATCACAGTGTTTCCCAACCGTTTTTTTAGTCGCGGCACCCTTTGGAAATTTTAACAAATTTGTGGCAGCCTACAAAATTAATTGTGTCACAATACTTGAATTTCTAACTTCGATATGATACCTTGAAAAGTATAGATATTCGATACAGCAGGGAAGAACTGCAGAATATACTGTAATACAGATATTTTTAATATTATTAATTTTTTCACCATCAATGGTGGCAATCAGTAGGCTAATTTCTAATGAAGAGACCAATTTATATGACAGATTTTAATGTAGGCTTTTATTTATATGTAAACATTGTTTAATTATCATTATAACTAGCTATCTGACAAATTTTTGCTCACTCAGTGTATTTTTGATTTTACAGTGGGGTAATTTTGTTGCAGTAGCACAAGATAGTTTGATTTCAAACTTTGAATTGAATAAAAAATGGCAAGTAAGCAGTCGGTAATAAAATAAGTACAAATAAACAAATTACTAATGATAGCACCAAAAATAATAACGATACAAATGAAATAAATTGCTTTTTAGTTTTTCAGGTAGGTCTAACAGTAAGGCTATTAATAGATTTAGTTGTTTTTTTTGCGGCACCCTGGTTGGGAAACACTGGTCTATCAATGCTGAATTATTATGAGTGAATCTTATTACCAAAAACAAAAAAACAAAAACACTTGAACGAGTTGTGTTCAACCAAGTCTCAGCCTTTCTCACACAGAACAACCTCCTGGACAGCAACCAATCTGGCTTCAGAAGTGGACATTCGACCGAGCGGAATGACCTGCCCAACTCAATCCGAGCATTTTCAAGAAACAACTAAAAACACATCTGTTCCACCTTTATTTGACCCTCTAACTCTCTGCTTTTGATACGGTGAACCACCAGATTCTCCTGTCAACCCTATTGGAAAATGGCATCTCAGGAACTGCACTCCAGTGGTTTGAGTCTTACCTCTCAGAGACGTCTTTCAAGGTATCTTGGAGAGGTGAGGTGTCCAAGTCGCAGCATCTATATACTGGGGTGCCTCAGGGCTCAGTTCTTGGACCACTTCCCTTCTCTGTCTACATGGCATCACTAGGTTCTGTCATTCAGAAACATGGCTTTTCATATCACTGCTATGCTGATGACACTCAACTCTACCTCTCATTCCATCCTGATGATCCGACAATAGCTGCTCGCATCTCAGCTTGTCTAACAGACATTTCTTGCTGAATGAAG
>NW_015647960.1:709844-717166 GCF_001515625.1 Sinocyclocheilus rhinocerous
GTGTGTGAGTGAGTAAGTGAGAGAGTGTGTGTGTGAGTGAGAGAGTGAGTGTGTGTGAAAGTGTGTGTGTGTGTGAGTGAGTGAGTGAGTGAGTGAGTGAGTGAGTGAGTGAGTGAGTGAGTGAGTGAGTGAGTGAGTGAGTGAGTGAGTGTGTGTGAAGGTATATATATATATATATATATACACCTTGCTACGTGTACTGCGTTAGGCTAACCGAGACTTGTCATTTGCACTTATATTTTGTTGCTCTTTTGTTAGTTTTGACTGCTTTTATTGTCCTCATTTGTAAGTCGCTTTGGATAAAAGCGTCTGCTAAATGACTAAATGTAAATGTAAATTACCTTTCAACTTCACCGTCTGATCTGCTCCGAGGGTTTCGAGAATTTTGGTCCATGGCCCTCTGGTGACCAGTTTCCCTTTAGACGTGACCAAAACCACCGACCTGCAAGTGCAAAAAAATTAGTTTCAGTCAGACACAGCGGTTAAAAATGGAGGAGGAACACATTAAAAGTATTCGAAGAAAAGTTCTTTGAACAATTAAACCCTCTGAAGTGGGGGCATGTGGCTGCTGCACCCCTGAAATTAGGCTTCACTTTGTTTTACTTTACCTACTTAAAACTCGTAAAAACATAGTTTAAATCGTAGTTTAGTCGACCATTTTTCAATGACCGTCCAAGCTCAATTTCAAGACCACTGATGCATATGTAAACATACAATTAGTTTCTCCCTATATGACTGTGTGATTATCTCCCGTTCGGTGCTTTTATGTGAGAATCCAAACACTCCAGCAGTGTCAGAACGACGCTACCCAACTTAACCGTGCAGAACGGATAAAATATCTGCACAGCCCACTTCACAGCACAGACCAATTTGGAAAGCGCAGTGTGTCGCACAAAGCCTGTGTGATCCACTCGAATTCAACACATAATTGTCTACATCGACGCGCTACAAGAAGTGAAACATCTCAGATGGCTTCACGCTTAGCTGATAATGAGATGCTGTAAATCTAAAAGAAAAAAAAAGCTTCTTTAAAAACTGAAACAAAAAGATAATTTTTGACCTAAAATGCTTGTTTAGGTTTAATTTACACAAGCAACTAGTTATTTTAAAGAAGTTAAACATTTCATTGCATGTGCATTTGATTTTGTATAGACGTAATCTGATGATTCATGCATTATACATGAAAATATATGCAGCATATATTTTTTCTATCAATCTTACAGCTCAAACAGAAAAGTAAGAGAAGTCTCTTATGCTCACCAAGGTTGCATTTTTAACACAAAAATACAGAAAAAACTATGTTATTACAATTTAAAATAACTGTATTCTATTTGAATATATTTTAAAATGTAATTTATTCCTGTGATCAAAGCTGAATTTTCAGCATCATTCCTCCAGTCTTCAGTGTCACATGATCCTTCAGAAATCATTCTAATATGCTGATTTGCTGCTCAAGAAACATTTATTATGAACAATTTGCTTTTGATGAATTTAATGCATCCCTGCTGAATAAAAACCCTAGTAATTAGAATAGCATTTTAAAAAAGTATAACATTTCATTGCATGCGCATTTGATTTTGTATGGACGTAAACTATTCATGCATATATTTTGTATTAGCTATTCTTACTGGTCTTTGAGGTTTGTGATGTAGTTCTCTAGCTGAGCTGGAATTCCCATCAGGATTGAGTTCCTGAAGCCTTTAGACTCCAGGATTTTACCGCTGTGGCCTTCGATCACAGTCAAATGAATGCCGTCCTCTGATTGGTAGATCTTCTTGCCATTCACCTACAGAAACAATAACTTTATTTTCATTTGTCTTATCTTTTTCTTTCAACATCTTGCTTGGTCTGTCTCTATCCCTATGGTTCTCTTTCCACAAATCCCCCCCCCCCAAAAAAAATTATCAATGACATCATTACTATTAATTTAACAAATGAATAATAAATTAATTAATTAAATAAAATTATAATATAATATAATATAATATAATAATATAAAGGCCAGAGTGAGAGACCAGCTAAACCTAGATTAAACCAGCTAAACATCAGCAAACCACTGTAGGCTTAGGCAGGCTAACCAGCTATTGAGAACTGATGTTGTAGGTTTTAATGAAACATTATTAAGAGTTTGTACCTCAGTATAGGCGAAGTCCTCTTTGATGTGGAAAAAGCGTGTGTTATAGGACTCTAGTTTGACTTCAAGGAAGTGCTCCGGTGTCTGAGGCTGTAAAGGAAACAGGAGATTACAATAATATAACATTTAATCATATCTTCTTACTAGATGTTTGCACTTACAACAACTTGCATATACCATAATACCAGAACTTGAAGTTACATTGTGGTTAAACTAATGGCACTTGTGAGAAAACTGACTGCCCCAATAAGTGAAATAACATCATATGAACATGTCGAAACGGATGCAGTTAATGATATATATTAGTGATAGACTAATATGCTTCCTCCACTTGGCTGAATAAGTGTTAGCTTTCCTTTCATTTTCAACTCTAGATAACACACATTTTTTTAAATTAATTATTTAATTATAATTTGTCGTGTAATTTCCTTGTCATTTGCTATAGCAAATTAAATTTTATTTTTTTCCAATGTAAAATAGCTATCATTGCTACAGTATATCTACCTATATACATATATAAAAATATATTAAATAAATATATATAATTAACATTGATATATTTTATATATAATTTATAAAAAATATAAAAATGTCAAAATGTAATCAAATGTATGTATAATATCTTTGTATAATTCATATATATTAATATTTATGTGGGTATAGACATTTAAAAACCATTTCAGTCAACCACAATGGAGGAACCTGTTGAGCAAACGTTTACAGAAAAAGGTGTGCAAAATACAAGAACTATCCTGTTGAACAAACGCTAACGCTGCATATTCTCATTTATCCATAGCACAATTCGATTGCCAGGAGACAACCAAACACCTGCAAAGCTGACAGAAGCATTGCTGTTTGTTTCTTTAGACATCATCTTCAGAGCATCAGGCAAGTTGCAGGAATCCAGCAGGAACGTCCCACATCCGGCCCGCAGCATCACGCTAGACTTCAAACACAGATGCTCTGTAAAGTCAAAAGTGTCTCCTCACCAGTTTGGAGCGAGGCAGTTTTTTGGGCATAGGCACATCGACGACGGGCATCTCGGTGTGTCTGGGGTAGGCTTCAGCCATGCAGTCACTGGGGCCGCTGCCGGGGGGAATCAGCGCTTTAATCTTCACTCTTTCACAGCCCTTCACCGAGCAGAACGCAAAGTCTTCCTTCTCATTGTGCGCTTTGATTTTAAGGAAGAGCAGCCTGCGGGGAAGACGGCAGACAGACATCAGAGAGAGAGAAACACAGAGATCAGCACATGAACGGGAGCGACAGCGGGGGTTTGGAAGCTGTGACACTTTTAAAACCACATCAAAACTTATAACTGACAAAACTGCAGCGTTTAGCATCCAGCCTCCTGGGTAATTTCACAGCAGTTCCAATCGAGTGATATTACTCATTTGCTACAATTTAATTATGTTTCATTAGCAAAGGAAGACTGACATAGCTAAATTAAGAACAGTTATTTTTTCATCCTCTACGAAAACACAGATGTCTTATAATAACTTCTACTTTGCTCAGTATGACTTTCCATTAGGCCAGTCAATAGAACGTTTAATTGATTATATTTAACGCCCATTTTCTTTAATGCTGTAAACATATTTATTTAATTTGACTTTATAATGGATTCATTCTGTTCTGTGTGTTTTTTTTTAACTGATCAGAACTGTATTAGCTATCACACATGCAGCCGTTTATCAGTAAAAGATGGAGAAAAACCTTCTTTATGGGTCATTAGCTTAAAAAATTAAGCCAGATGGGACATTTGGCAACAGTAAAATCATATGCACTCTTTTTTATGGTCAAATATAATTATCACCTGTTCAACAACAACAACAACAAAATAAAATAAAATAAAAAAATCACCCATGGGCAAAACATTCAAAGTGATGAAAGTATCTGTCAAAACACATAAATGTAAATGTAATATTATGTCCATAAAGTGTGGGGTAAAGTTGTTTTTATTATTGTATACTGATTGTATTTGATATGAGTTACACACACAATTTAAAATAACTACTTTCTATTTTAATATATTTTACAATGTTATTTATTCCTGTGATTGTAAAATATTTTTTTGTGGAATCCGTGACTCAACATTTCAATCAATAAGTTAATTTTTTTTTTTTTTTGTCTTTTATTCAGCAAGGACTCATTAATAAAGCAACAACAATGCCGTCATGAGTAAAGCATGCTAACTGGAGACTGAGAGAGTTGAGGTAGTGTGTTAGTATTAGCATCAGTCACTAGGGGGCGCAATAGTCCTGGTTCAGAGGATCTGGATTAGTTGGAAAGCAAGATGTGTATTTTATTAAATATAATTGATAATCATTGTTACAAATTTAGCTATTTTGACATAAGTGTGCACATCTTTTATGTGTAATGCTTTATTCTGGCACCTGTTCATGAAATATTGGATTATCCTTAATTTAAAAAGTAAAATATTAATATAAATATAAAAAATAAAAACAACAACAGCATGCAGCTCTTGACTGTTTCTTAATTAAGTAAAAATTGCTTCATGTCTTTAAAAGTAATTATTCAAGACAAATAAACAGTCGGTAATTAAACAAAGAACAAAGAAACAAATTAATTTAAATTACTAAGAGACGAATGAAGTAAACAGTGCTTAAAATATTCAAGTAAACATTCCGAAATGAAACTAATAATGAAGCAATCACATTCACAATGATATATATTAATTACAGTCATAATATAATACATTAATAGTGATTATGTTGGAGTTTTATTGACAAGAGAATTTTTAATTAAATTCACCTGTACAGTTTTTTTTTGCCTAAATTAGTGTTCACATTTGATCTTCGTGAGCTCATTACATCTACTTAAATCATCCAGCCAAGAGCAGTGAGTAATTTCCATGATTTACTGTTAATATTGTGGTTTTATTATAATTAATGACATAGCGACAGGTCTATTAGGCTGCATTTACACCCAAAGGCCTCATACACATATTCAGATGGCACAGAAATATTGGCTGGCGTCTTAAGCACTCCTCCAATCTTCCATTGCTTGGACAAACAGATTGCCCCGCCCCCAAATTCCTTATAGCTGTCTATGCATAGAGGGCTGTTATAGAAGAAACAGGCATGTGATCAGCTAAGGACAAAATAGAAGGAATTCAATATGACTATACAATACTGCTACTACTTCTACTTATTATTATTATTATTAAAAATAATTTTTTATTTTATTATTTAAATTACGCAATTTGAACAAATCAATACATAAATATATTACTATTGCAATAATACTACAGTATTGTAAAATAAATGGAAAAATTAAATAGACTGCATTTATTTAATAATAATAATAATATATTATTATTATTAATATTCCAAATAATATTTTTATTTTATTATTTAAATTGTACAAATTAAACACATTAATAAAGAAATATACTACTATTGCAACAGTACTGAAAAATAAAAATAAGTATTTAATAACAATTATTATTTATAATAGTAATCATTTACAATAGTCTACATTTCTTTGCTTTTCAAACGTTAGCTTTTTTATTTTGGTGGAAAACTGCTGAGAGACCCTAAAGCTGCTCTCTTGTTGATGACAGATATTAATTATTGAAGATGATAAATTCACCCTGAATTTCGTCAACAAAAAAAGCTTGAACCTGAGCGAAGTGGAAACTATCAAGACTATAGAGTGCTGCAGAAATGACGTATTTTTGTAGGCCAAAACCCGGAAACGAGATGCATTTTATCCCTTCCAGTTCCATCGTCCTGACGTTTTTTGGTTAAATGCCTGAAATAATGTCTGTGGTGAATAATGTTTTCAGGAAAGTAGTTTTTTTTTTTTAAATAAAGACTGAACGAGTTGTCAGAAGCTTAGTGATGGTGATGATAAAGTCATGTGACCGTGGTGTAATTTGTTCATAGTCTACGTTTAACTCTTGTGGTGATTGTATTTACGCTGGACGTTATACTAATTTGTGAAGATTATCACGATCAGTGTTGGGGGTAATATATTACAAGTAACGCGAGTTACGTAATCAGATTACTTTTTTCAAGTAACTAGTAAAGTAACGCATTACTTTTTAATTTACAAGAGAATATCTGAGTTACTTTTTCAAATAATGTTAAACAACACAAATATCCTTTATGTATTTATTCCCATTCTTTTAACCAATGTCTTTGCTTCTGACCTTCGATGATCCAGTTCAACCGTACTAATAAGCAAAAATTACTCTAGACGAACATTTGTGTGTCTTTTTTTACTGCTGAAGTGTGTTGAAATTTCTTCTTCTGCATTCTACTGTACGGACGTAAATTTACTTTCGCTTCAGCCTGAGGCTTATTCATTTCACTTTTGGTGTGAAAAGGCTTTTATATTTGCCAAAAATAGAACTTTTTTATTTTAAAAACAAACAAGCAAGCCCTGTCCAGATTTAAAAAGTAACGCAAAAGTAACGTAACGCATTACTTTCCATAAAAGTAACTAAGTAACGTAATTAGTTACTTTTTTATGGAGTAATGCAATATTGTAATGCATTACTTTTAAAAGTAACTTTCCCCAACACTGATCACGATGGACCAAAATATTTAAGAATCTCATGCTTTTGTTGGTCACAGACATTATATTCTGCAGTAATCCAAAATCCAATGGAAAAATCCTATTGGGTTTTTGTCGAGGGAACCAGGGTGATGTGAGCTTCTCGGTTGGCCTACAAAAAATACGTAATCACTGCAGTGCTCAGTTAATGGAATCCATCCCTCGCTGACCTGTTGAAGTTGATGAGCCAGATTGTGACCTCGGCAGGAGCTGCTTGGTCCCAGTGCATGGTGTATCCTTTACTCAGCATGACCACAGGCTGGAATTGCTGGTAGTGGTTCCTCTTTCCCAGAGCACCAACCAGCTCCAGCGGCTTGTCTGGATACTCATCCTTCACCATCTTCATGTTAAGGTTGGCTGGGTTTCGGGTCTGGATGTAAATCTGGAGGTGGGGCAGAATATTTTGCATGGTGTTTAAGTGCACGTGAAAAAACCCTTTTGAGTGTTTGACAGCTTTGATAGATTGATTGCCTTTCTCTCGGGAAACGAATTTCAAAGAAGACTAACCAGGTGTCTGGCTTTGTCAGAGAAAGTAAACACAAGTTCTTGGAATGTACTGAACAAGGTACAGCTGTTTGCGTGTAGACCATAGACTGTATAAAAACATGGA
>NW_015647960.1:719559-740102 GCF_001515625.1 Sinocyclocheilus rhinocerous
GAAAGGAAAACTTGAAATCGCATCATATTTAAGGCTTAATATAATTTAAACGGATGAGTTACAAAAAAATTCACCCCCCTCACAGTTGTCATGAAGGGCAAAATTAGCTATATAGACCAAAATCATTTTTTGTACCAGGTTATAAACATGTTTTTTTCTGCTGTAAAGTTGGGTATTTTAACATGGGGAGTCTATGGGATTGACTCCCTTTTGCAGCCAACCTCTAGCGGCCAGTTGACGAATTACAGTTTAAGTCACTTCCGTGTTGGCTTCACGAGAGAGAGCGGGAGGTTGCCGCTTGGTGTAGATGCTTGTGTCCCGACTGGCCGAATGAAGGCCGCTGGCACCAGACATGCAGGGGCGTAGCCATCATTTCAGAAGTGAGGGGGACAAAAATGTTATATATAACATACATGGGAATGTTTTGGGAGTAACAGGAGGGTGTGGGTCAGACTCACCTGGGCGTAGTGCCCGCTGCAGATGGCAGCTCTCCAGTCGGGGATGTCAATGCAATCAGGGTGTCTCAGGAGCCAGTTGTCCTCTTTGACCAGGAAAGCACCCGGGTATTCGCTCACCGAGCCGTCGATGTCGTGGAAAATGGTTGTCTTGTCACCATCCATCTCCATCTTGCTGAACCAGGGGCCCGGTTCACCAAAGAACACGCGTGAAGTAATCTAGAGCCACGATTGGAGACAAGGGAATGGTAAACTTGGGAAATTAGGAAATTGTTTAGAAATGACTTGCTTGTATTCTCTGAAAACAATTTTTGTTATAAAATCTGAAAACTGATTTGGCATCTGATTTGGACCAACAAATTTGGTTCTAAATCGGACACATAGCTAACCTACATTTAAACATCTTAATTGAGAATATTTTGCATGATCTATTTATATATTCACACTTGCTGTACCATTTAAAACTTTGGGGTCAGTACGATTTTGTTAATGATTTTGAAAGTCTCTTATGCTAACCAAAGCTGCATTTATTTAATCAAAAATACAGCAAAAAAAGAAAAGAAAAAAAAAAGAAAGAAAATTACAATTACAATTTAAAATGACTGAATGGTGTTGTAATATATTTTAAAATATAATTTATTCCTGTGATCAAAGCTGTATTTTCAGCATAATTACTCCAATCTTCAGAGTAACATGATCCTTCAGAAATCATTCTAATATGCTGATTTGCTACTCAAGAAATATACAACATTTTGTCAGAATTCTTTGATAAACAGAAAGATTTTTAGTATTTATTTAATATAGAAATCTTTTAAAACATAAGTCTTCACTGTCACTTCTGATCAATTTAATGCATCCTTGCTGATTAAAAGTATTAATTTCTTTAAAAAAAAACTGACCCCAAAATTGTGAACATTAGATTAAATTAAATAGCCATTTAGTCATGCTTATTTTTGGATATTCTGGTTAATTAAACACTATAAAGCAAAAATGTTAATATTTATGACTCTAAATTCTGATTGGATGAGCCATGTGTAAAGCTGTTACTAATTCTCACATCTGTGTGTTCACGTTTGTTAAATTCTATATTACTGTGGCAAGCTGCAATGTTGCTCGGCAACCATAAACAGAAACATTCCAATTTGTTACATTTATATTAGTTCTCTGCCTTGACTTGTTCGGGATGCATGACAACATGTTTCTTTGTTGCTTTCACATAGAAATATCTTAAAGCAATGCTGTCCACTTATAGCAAGTTTACAGTATATACTTGACCAAATATATCATCATAAACAATATTCAAAATATTTCTTCTGGCGTACAGTATGTACGGCCACACAATCAGATCTGTGCTTTAGACCTTGCAGCCAATGAAGCCTCATATCTGACTATTGGAAGTGACAGGAGGGTGGGAGAGAGGTGATTATAACCAGAGGAAGGACAACCTCTGTCAGTGAGAAGACGCTCTAAAATGTTATAATCCTCTTTGACAACCTGCACAAAATCAATTAGAGTTCCTGGAATAGCTCACAGCGCAATGAGTGCTGCTGACATATATTTTGTCACAGGGGTCACAAAGATCTGGATGATACCGGACATCGCTTGATTACCGGCACGTCATCGAAGGTGATGTCGGTGACGTTGTTGTTCGGGCAGCTCTGCCACGAGTTGTTCAGGCGGAAGCCAAAAGCGCTGGTGTGTCGCCCGTCGAGAGCGATGAATTTGCGGAAAGTGCAGTTCTGGATGTTGATTGGTCCGTCGTAGATTTGCATTCCACGAATGGGGAAGTCCCTGCAGGGCAGAGGGCAATGACACCCGTGAACTGGTTTCCACTCATCAAATAACATCCAGGATGAGACATTTGCTCCATGTAATGCAAAGTACAGTGGATAGTTGCAAATATGAACTGAGAAAAACATTTACAAAATCAACAGAAATTATATATTCTGAGTAACTAGATGCACTAAATTAAAAAGCGCTGGTGTGTCGCCCATCGAGAGCGATGAATTTGCGGAAAGTGCAGTTCTGGATGTTGATTGGTCCGTCGTAGATTTGCATTCCACGAATGGGGAAGTCCCTGCAGGGCAGAGGGCAATTATGAACTGGTTTCCACTCATCAAATAACATCCAGGATGAGACATTTGCTCCATGTAATGCAAAGTACAGTGGATAGTTGCAAATATGAACTGAGAAAAACATTTACAAAATCAACAGAAATTATATATTCTGAGTAACTAGATGCACTAAATTAAAAAGGGTAATTCTTTTGTATTTTTGTATTATATACTAGTGTTTTCTAATATTTAGAATTAGCTTCTAATTTTAATTTTACTCTCATTTTTTTAAATAATTTTGTTATGTACTTTTCATTTGTAATTAATTAAATAATTTGATTAATTAATTTTTATTTTAGTTTTTTAGTTAAGCTGTAGTTTATTTTTATCTTTAGATAGTAATTTTAGTGATACAACCTAAACTTATTTTATTGAAAACATTCTAATTTTGTTTAGTTTTTCATCTAATATTTATATATGATTTATTTCAGCTTTATCTCAATTAAAAAGATTTTAATAGTTTTGCTTTAATGATAATAACAGTGAACTGAATAACAAAAATATTGACTTATGCATTCATAATATTATGTTTTGCCTTGTCTTGAGAACAAAATCTTGAGATGACTTTTTACTGTTGTTGTTGTTATCAATAATAATAATATTTTGAATTAGCTTTTATTTTTGTATTATCAGTTGTAATTATAGTTTAATTTTTAGTAATTTTGCTATGTGCTTATATATTAAAAAAAAAAAATTGTTCTTTAGGTTACATTTATTCTCATTTTAGTTTTAGTTTATACTTATTTCCAATTAGTAATTTTAGTGATTCAACTTAAACTTATTTCAGGTATTTGCCAATGCACACTTTCTCATTGTTGTTTAGTTTTTCCATCTAATATTTATATTTTATTTTGTTTCAGCTTTATTTCAATGAACAAAAATGTTTTTAATAGTTTTAGTTAACAGTAATTCCCCTGTATTGAATAACAAAATAATGACTTGTGCATTCATACAATATACATTTTTGCCTTGTCTTGAAAAAAAAAAAATTTGACTGAGATACATTTTTACTGTTATAATAATAATAATAATTATTATTATTATTATTTAAACAAAACAGAAAAGACTAACATATGACCTTTGTGGGTTTGGAAACAGTCATAAGGAATGAAGCTGCTCTTCTTATTATTATTTTCTTCCTCATTTTTAACAGCTATAACTTTCTCTCCCAGCGGTGCAAACTCCCCAAACTTGGCATGCATGAAGAGTCTGGGGTTAATTGCATTTTCTTTAATTTTGGGATGGATGGGATGTATGGTTGCCTAGCAACTAGAGGTTAAATTTTCAATATTTCAAACGCCCGCTGCCCTGTCTGAGCTTAAAATTTCACAGTCCTTCTTATGAGTGACAAATTTTCCCAAAGGACCCATAAGTTTCGCCCTGTAAGTTGTTTTATCATTATTTTCTTCTCATCAACTGCTTATCAGATGGTGATTTTTTTTATATGGCATCTTTGAATAGCCAGTATAAGTTTGCAAAAGTTAAACAGATGCATTTTTCTAAATGTATTCATTAAAATGCAAGATTGTCAATGCAAATGACAAGTGTATTTGCATGTGCAGACTTTATAAATGTGTAGTGAATTATAAATCCCAACTGGAACAAAATTGCAATTTTGTTTGAATCAATTGTTTTTGCAAATCTATTTACTGCCACTTCACCTTTCAAATGTGGCTTATCCTTTCTACAAATGGCTGTTCTTTTAAGAGAACAATTCAAATGACAGTGACGGCTGAATTTTCAAATTAAAGTTCTTTTCTACAATCTAAAAGAATAATGCTTGAAGTTTAAAGAAGGCACCTGACACTTTTCAGAGAAAGAGAGAGATTTTTTTTCAGTTTGACTCTCATGGGTGCAATAAAGATGGTGGTACAAGTGTTTTAGCATTCAATTTTTGTACACATCCACACAAAATCCAGCATTTTCTATAGGAGCAGAAGAATATAAAGTGACAGGTGCTGAGCTGCAATATTACAGATGAAAGTCAAGCACATGAAATCCTCAAGCCCTGTCAGGTATAAAGGAGTCTAGTGATAAATTGCTCTGAGTCGTCAGAGAAAACAAAGTAAAAGCTGAAACTTTGGATTGATTTCTTCCCAATTGTAAACAGAACTCACTAAGCATATTTCATCTTTACAGCAGTTTCCTCTACTGACTGGATTCCACTAATTATGGCTTGGAGCTATTTATTTCCGCTATTTAGTTTATTGCAGGTGTTGCAGAAACTACATACTTCACCTTCAGTCAAAATGAAGTCCAAATGTACTTTTTTACTTTCTGAAAGGAATAGATCACCCAAAAATGAAAATGTACTCACCCTCAGGCCATCCCAAATGTAGATGAGTTGGTTTCTTTATGGGGACAGATTTGGAGAAAGGTAGCATTGCATCACTTGCTCACCAATGGATGCTCTGATGTGAATGGGTGCCGTCAGAATGAGAGTCCAAACAGCTGATAAAAACATCACAAGAATCCACAAGTAATGCACACCACTCCAGTCCATCAATTACAAGTCCATATTGTGAAGCGGAAAAAATGCATGTTTGTTAGAAACAAATATATCATTAAGGCATTTTAACTTTAAAACTTTGCTTCCGGCTAAGAAGGCTTTCAGTCCATAATCCATAATAATGCTTTCTCCAGTGAAAAAGTCCATCCCCTGTTGTCCTCTCACATCAAAATCCACCCAGATGTTTGTTTATGAACTGTTTTTGCTTGTAATCAGTTCTTGATCTGCACATATTTCACTCCTGATTCAGACAAGATGACTTAACTTGCGAAAGCAATATTATGGATAAAGGACTTGTACTTTAGCCATTAAAAATGCGTCTTAATGATTCATTTGTTTCTTACAAACAGCTTTTCACTTCACAAATTGTCAGACTGGAGTGGTGTGGATTATTGTGATGTTTTTATCAGCTGTTTGGACTCTCATTCTGACGGCACCCATTCACTGCAGAGCATCCATTGGTGAGCAAGTGATGTAATGCTACATTTCTCCAAATCTGTTCCCATGAAGAAACAAACTCATTTACATATTGGATGGCCTGAGGGTGAGTACTTTTTTTTTTTTTTGGATGAACTATTCCTTTTATACATATTCATGATCTTACTTCAGAGAAAACATTATTCCTTTTTTGATATTTTGAATATTTCAACCCATCTCAACCCACTCTTCATGATCCAATCAATTCCCGATGGACCTTGATGCATATAAATGCCATATATGCACATATATTAACAGAAGTAAATTGATTTCAATTGCAGATTCATATTGACAACTCACTTAAGCCTTTGGGCAACAAAAGTTGCTGAAGGCACTATCACCCTTTTGCCATTTGTAATTATTTCATTCAGTATTAAAAAAAACAAAATCTTTCATTTCACCAGTTCTAGGGCAGCTGTGATATCTCAGGACATCTAATTCAGTGATATCTGTCAGATAATGGGCATATTTTCTGAGTGCCATTTTACAAAAATGGCTTACAGCACCTTTAAGACAAAATGTGGGCATTACGAGGTCAAAGTCAAAACCAAGGCCGGGGTGATTTTTCTCTTTGCAAAACCACCGAAATGAACAAATGTTTCCCTGGAAACCTTAGTGCACACTTCCAAGCATTCACAACACTTTTAAATAGTGTTTTAAAGTGCAAAAACAAGATAAATGGTAAACTGGGGTTCACAACACTCACACTCCTCTGGGCAGAGACCTGCCGAGATGATCGGGGCCGCCCGGACCCCAGGATTGATCATTCAAGTCGGGCATCCCTCTGTTCCCGCTCTCTCCCACGAACAGAGAGTTCTTCACCTCCTGACGGGAGCCATCATCATCCGGGAAGGTTCCTCCACTACGCACGAACACAGAAGCACAAAGTGAGAAAAACAGGGTGCGAATCCACACCTTTTGAAAATATACACCACATCTCTGCTGCGTTCTCACCAATAAATTACTTTCACATTCCCACAAAAGCCCTGACTCCTTCCCTGCATCTTAAGAAGTCGCCCATATAAGGCATTTTCCAATTACAGGCACTACAATGAATTGAGCAAATATGAACACATTTCATTTTTAGACTGCTGAAATGTGTGCAAAGAAAATAGTAGAATAAAGGAAAAATGGTGATTAGCGAGTTTACCTGGCGAGAGTCAGGCCGATTCCATTATCAGCGAACCTGCGTGCAATTAAGAACATGTCAATGCTGACCGCATGCACACCGCAATAACGCTCAACAGATTCAAGAGTGCAGACAATCACAACTGACTCACAAGCATGACTGAAGTCATAGATCTGTCAGAGATGCACAAAAGAATGAGAATTTATTTGCCGACTGTAGCTATTTTACTGAAGCTATGTTAAATCCCTCACATTTAAAAAATGTAGTGCATTTAAATCATCAATTTTAATGAAGCCCTTCAGTGGACATTGCATTTTGTAAGTGATATTTGATGCATGTATGATGAATTCAGATTCATCATACAAAAACAACTGCTCATGTTAAACGAGATAGTAAACATTTATCTGGATAAATAAAATAATAAAATAAAATAAAATGCTAAGAAGATGCCATAATGACATAAATGTCACACAATGACATAAATACCAGTGGAAAATTTAAGATTAAATGTCCCATCTGGCTCGGATTGGATTGAAATGAAATGAAATAAAATAAAATATGCTGTTAAGAAGATGACATAAATGCCAGTGGAAAATTTAAGATTAAACGTCCCATCTGTATATGAAACTAAACTAAAATAAAATAAAAAATAATAATAATATAAAAAATAAAATAAAATAAAATAAATAAAATAAAATATGCTGTTAAGAAGATGACATGACATAAATGCCAGTAGAAAATTTAAGATTAAACGTCCCATCTGTATATGAAAATAAAATAAAATAATAAAATATGCTGTTAAGAAGATGACATAATGACATAAATGCCAGTGGAAAATTTAAGATTAAAGGTGCTGTATGTAAGTTTTTGACTCTACTAAAGCATAAAAATGCCATAATATGTTTGCAGATATTTAAGAAACATGCTAAGTTAACATACTTGTTTATCTGAAAAACAATGCTACAGTCAGTTATTCTCCTTTGAAAATGTGCGTTCCGGGCCGGAATGTTTTGGTTTGTGAAACCAAACTGCCAGTTTACCCAATTGTATTTCGGCACCCCGGGTTGCCAGTTGGCGGAAAAAACAGCGTATTTCATTTCAATCATCGTCAAGTGCGCTCGTTCCTGTTGGTGTCGTCAATCTGGCAACCTGTGTGTGCGTCAAGTCTGAGGAGGAGGGGCCGGGTGAAAAAACCCTCCCAATATTTTGAATTTGGACTGCAATACCTAGTTCAACCACTCGGTGTCAAACCTACATACAGCACCTTTAAACGTCCCATCTGTATATGAAAAAAATAATAAATAAATAAAATAAAATAAAATATGATGTTAAGAAGATGACATAATGACATAAATGCCATTGGAAAATTTAAGATTAAACATCCCATCTGTATATGAAAATAAATAAATAAATAAATAAAATATGCTGTTAAGAAGATGACATAATGACATAAATGCCAGTGGAAAATTTAAGATTAAACGTCCCATCTGTATAAAATAAAATAAAATAAAATAAAATAAAATAAAATAAAATGCTTACTGGCAATCGTCCAGCCAAACGTCTCCTCCTCTTAGCCATGCACCATGGTCCTGGTTCTTGTAGGCCACAAAATGGTGGACTAGAGCAGGAACTCTTGGTTTGAAGGGGTCTGAGTCCTGGTGTGGGCCGTACCTGCCAATAAAAAGGCTCGGCATGAATGCAAATTAACTGGCTAAATCGTATAGTTTATTGTCCCTACTAAAAAGACCAGAATGCCACACTGAGTACCAGCACAGTGATGTTATTAACTAAGCTGGTGTGTTGGTTAACTAGCAGCATGATCTTTGTGGTTGTCAAAGCTGAGGTATATTGGCTTCAGAAGACTGAGCACTGGTCATATGAACTACTTCTGAAAAACTTTTGTGAGTTTTGCCGTTTCGGAGCAGGGGTGAGAAACTGCAAATGCTAACCTCGCTCCTATGAGGGAGAGGTAGGGTCTCTTGTCCTTCGCATTAGCCTCAGTCGTCTTTACTCCATGATCGAGGATCATCCCCGCCTACCATAATACATAAACAAAACCAAACATGAGTGTCATGCTACACCCCATTTAAAATACTGAGATATACAGCAATTTGTTCACTCTTCTTTATTATTATAAGTATTATGCATATTTTATAAGCTCATACTAATTAAGAGAATATATGTAATATTTGTACTTTTACATTACACTGGAGAACCATTTAAAATTAACTAGTGAAGGCATAAAAACCCAAAAATTTAATATACACACTTTCCCTTATACACTATCTGTCATTAGTCTGGGGTCAGTAAGATTTTAAAGAAGTGAATACTTTTATTTATCAAGGATGCGTTAAATTGATCAAAAGTTAAATTTTCTATTTCAAAATAAATTCTGTTCACTTTCTATTATAAAAAAAAAAAAATCCTAAAAAAATTCTAAGAAAAATTCAAGAAGTACAATCACAATTGCTTACATGTAGTTGTTTAAAAGTGACAATAAAGATATTTATAATGTTGCAAAAGATTATTATATTTAAAATGAATGCTGTTCTTTTGAAGTTCCAGTTCATCAAAGAATCCTGAAAAAATATATAAAATTTTCTACAAAAATATTAAGCAGCACAACTGTTTTCAGCATTGATAATAATAATAATAAATGTTTCTTGAGCAGCAAATCAGCATATTAGATTGATTTCTGAAGGATCATGTGACACTGAAAACTGGAGTAATGATACTGAAAATTCAGTATTGAATCACAGGAATAATTACATTTGAAAATGTATTCAAATAGAAAACAGTTATTTTAAAAAACTGAATATAATTTCACAATTTTACTGTATTTTTGATCAGCCTTGATGAGCAGGAGAGGCTTTTTCAAAAACATAAAAAAATCTTACTGGCTCCAAACTTTTGAACAATCCATTTTTCCAAACAAAACTTTAGAAAAACACCAGCTTACATGCAAAAAAAGAAAAAAAAAACATCTCAGTTTTCCTCACTGTAAAAGCTTGGCATCATAAAGATAAGTTGCACTGTACTGAGGATCGTACTGTATTTCAGCACAAAGACACCAACCTCGGATTCCCCAACCCGTAAATCATGTTTTATTAAAGGGCTAAGTAGCTAGCAGCTCAAAATGAATTATTTTTCAATTACGGTGGCCGCACTGAGAATGACGGTATAGATTACAGCGGGAGGGCGAGAGAAAACGTTCGCTTGAACAACAAGGTCATCAATCTCAAGCATCGGCCTTTTAATGGTGTATACAGAGAGCGGCGCTAGCGGCACCTATATCTCCGGTGCTGTGGCCCACTTTCATTCACGACGACACACACACACACACACATTCACACTCACCCTGTAATTGGAATGAGCTCTGTTATTAATGAACAGCCCCATGGGTGTATGTTCGGACTTGCCGGGGGAATACATGCCCTCTGATGGACCGGTGGGGACGTGGTGGAAAATGAACCAGAATCCTGTTTCCTGCAAGACCACACACACACACACATATTACATGTGCACGGAGACAGTGCTAATGGCCGTCCTAATGACACAAAACGCATTTGGAATGAGCTCACAGCGGTATATAAAAAATATCCGTGGCTAAGCAACACACGGCGCTGTATGATCCATCACAAATAAGCATGGTACGTGGAAAGGTGCCACCGAGATACAGCGGCACCATTTATCAGAGGCATCGCTGTGGTAACGAGACTAACCTCGGATCCGGCCGCGGCACAGTTGATGAGATTGTTATTGGGGTTAGCCATCCAGAAGGTGGAGGTGGCGCTGAGAAAGAGAGAGAAGGACACTGATTAGATTGTACGGCTTCTCATTGCTGCCCAATTCTGCCGCCACAGACATAAACAAACACGGCTGACATTTAGCACATGTCCATTTTTAACCTCATTGCAACCAGATTCGGCTCTACTGTAACTAAATGTGGAAAAAACACATGAGAGATTCATCCTTTTTCTGCTTGTGCCAATTTATTATTAACAGGAAAGGGAAATTGGTTGGGGAGAGAAGAGAGAATGGGATCAGGACACAAATCTATCTATCTATCTATCTATCTATCTATCTATCATCTCATTTTCAACTCATTTTGGCTGATAGCCGATGCCGATACCGATATATAATTATTTTTAACTTTGGTAAGTTTTTAACAAGAACTTATTTGTAAGAATTAAATAAACAATAATAAAGTTCTTTTATAATGACAGTACATTGAAGATTTGAAAATAACTATAAATAAACTATATATTAATCACTGCATTTTTCCCCCTGGATATTTATATTTAAAGCCATTATCGGCCGATTCCGATATCAGTCTGATAATATTGTGCATCCCTACTATCTATCTATCTATCTATCTATCTATCTATCATCTAATTTTCAACTCATTTTGGCTGATAGCCGATGCCGATACCGATACCGATATATAATTATTTTGAACTTTGGTAAGTTTTTAACAAGAACTTATTTGTTAGAATTAAATAAACAATAATAAAGTTATTTCATAATGACAGTACATTGAAGATTTTAAAATAACTATAAATAAACTATATATTAATCAATGCATTTTTCCCCCCGGATATTTATATTTAAAGCCATTATCGGCTGATTCTGATATCAGTCCGATAATATTGTGCATCCCTACTATCTATCTATCTATCTATCTATCTATCTGTCTATCTGTCTGTCTGTCTATCTATCTATCTATCTATCTGTTTGTCTATCTATGATGTGACATGAAATGAGATATGAAAATCTTACTGCAATATTTTAATATGTGACTTAATCACGAATGACTAAAGTGGTGATATTCCAGGATCTCTGGCAGTGTCTTCCTTTATAATTTAAGAGCTATAAAGCTTTATCCTCTCTATTGACCGAATTTCAATCTAAAAGGTGCGCCGTTCATGCAATATATATGAGAGCAATTAGCAATTTAATGCAATTGAACTCCCTAACGCTTTGGAAGGCTCTTCGTTCCACATGCTACATGGAACTGGAATAAATGCACGGAAAAGGTGTTTGCATGAAGATAAACATCCATGTGGGGGAAAAAAGCATCTGTTGCCTGTTGATGTGTTTGTGTGGCATTGGCACTGTTTTTAAGATGTGTAACTAGACATTGTTAAAAATGAAGGATTCAAGTCCATAAGTATTCACCTCATCCTAACGCTGCACACTTAACCACACTTCAAAGCAATTACAAATTAAACATTTACTGTCAACACCAAACCCCAGTTTTCCCAAACCAGACAGTTTCGCTGCCAGAGTTTAGCAGGGTTTCTTAATGTGGGGATGTTGTTATTTTAATTAGCAAAGACTATTCAAGGTTCTAAGAATGTGAGTGCATCCAAGGATAAAAATCATTACACAATAATGAGCTTGGGCGGAAACGATCATCAGTGCGACTGCATGTTGTGTTCTTGCTTTCTTAAGAGGAAGCCTTGATTAAAGAATACCAGTGAGAGTGAGAAAACAACTGAAAGAGGGTTTGTTAGAGGAATGAGTCAACAGAATGTAGCTACTGTAGTATAATAATCATGACAATGGTAACTCTTAATGACATAAAAAATTTGAGCTGCACAATTTGCTGCATGACAGCCATATTGCAATTAGTTTGACAAATACAGGAAATGCAATTTGAACAACATGATAATAACATTTCATTTCTTTGATATAAAAGCAATAATAAATATAACATTGCTTAGATATAAAAGATAAAAGAATAAACTAAACTAAACTAAACTAGGGTTGGTTTACGATGGTTGGCTAGTTATCCAGTCATCCAAGAGCCATTTGGTTCCATGAGGTCAACTAGTTCACTTATATATTAGTATATGTTTAAGTATATGTGCATATACAAATATATACATAAAGTAGTCAATATCAGGGTTCTTATCGTTAACTAATACTAAAACTATTAAAAACATTTTGTTACCTGAAATAAAGCTGAAATACAATAAAATGTAAATATTAGATAAAAAACTTTTTATAAGAAATGTAACATTTAAAAATGTTTTTAATGTTTGAAGCACTAAAATCAGCAGAATTACTATACTGAATAAATAAAAACTAAAACTGAAAAACAAATGAAACCTAAATAGTAATATTTAAAAAGAACAAAAAACTAATAAGATGACAAAATAAAAAAAATAAATTAAAACTGAAAATAAAAGTTTTTTTTTTAAATTAAAGCTATTTTAAAATTATTTTAAAATACATACATAAAATACATAACATTATAAAAAATTACAATTTATATAGAGAATAAATTCTGATCTATATCTATTTTATATATCTATTTTTAGTTTTGATCTTAATATTAGATCCGTATTCCTAAGGCAAAATAGTTCTTTCTTTTGATTTTAGGGTGACATATTCTTGGTTTCTTGAGCTACAATCATCCACACCATCCTCTCCAAGCTTATCTCTCTGGTCAGTGAGTTTTACCTGCAGTCCTGGCGCGGTTTGGCCACGTATCCAGGATAAGCTCCGTTGGTTATGTCACGACACATCTTGCTGTCTCTGTCGGAGGGCAGAAGTGTGCTCGCCTTCACCAGCAGACCCAGACAATGGTCGAACGTGTTCCTCTCCTCCGGTCCATCCTCAGTGAAGAAACAATGTCCTAAAGTGTCATAGCCGACAACATCCTTCACCTACAGAGAAATGAAGAACATTAGAAGACAGAAGATGAGGTTTTTAGCGACTGTCCTGAGGGCAAATAATGGAAACTTCACATAAAGACAAGTGAAAACTAACTAAAAGAAACCCAATGACTCATCATTTACTCTTAAAGAAAGAGGTCAAAGTACGCACATCCAAAAAAGTCTTGGCCAGGTGCAAGATCAAAAGGTACAACAAAAAATAGAAAAAAGATCTGCACACTGTTATTCTCCCTTTATTCAAAAAAGTTAAAAATAGCAACGTTTCGGTCAAAGACCTGCGTGTTTGCCTGACGAAGGTCTTTGCTATTTTTAACTTTTTTGAATAAAGGGAGAATAACAGTGTGCAGATCTTTTTTCTATTATCATCATTTACTCTTAAAATGAATCAGAATCAATGTGAATATTTTCAGTGACAAATGGCTTTAGAAGACTTAACCCTATGGTGCTGTTCGGCCATTTTTAACCAAAATAAAAAAACATATATATATATATATATATATTAGGGGTGTAACGGTACACAAATATGACAGTTCGGTACGTACCTCGGTTTTAACGTCACGGTTCGGTATGATTTCGGTACAGGAGGGGGAAATTTCTTTTTTTTTTAAATGGTTTACTGAACACGTATATATATGTTTTGTTTTTTAGAATGTTTTACGTCATCTGAATGGTACAAAACTTGGTAAAGGTTTTGGCACTTGCTATGTGAACACATACACAAAAAGGGTTAAATGGTCCCGAAAAAAATACCTGTCACACTTGTACTATTCGCAGTCAAAAATGGCCGCATTGGAAATGAATGGGAAGTGAATTTCATCTAGTGGAAATGTTTGGTATTGTGCCCAAACAAAATCTTACTGGCAGCAATTTTTTTGAGATATCAACCTGAAATTTGGAACACAACATCTTTAGATTTGTGGCTTTGATTTTCACATAATTTTAGACTAAAACATGTTTTGGAAATATAGATTTCCAAAAATGTAAAAATATTATTTTGTGCATTTTTCATAATAATAAAATTAAACTTCTATAACTTAAAAGCATTTACAATTTACTACAGTTTAAGCCGGAAATTGTATTTTCAGGTCTACGCTTACAAAGTGGTTAACAGGTAATAAATGGATCATAACTATTCCATAAATATAATTTAGTAACATAAAATCCCCTAAAAATACAAAATATTACATAAAAACATTAACAAAACTAAAATATAGTACATACATTTCATTGAGAGAAAAATTTTTTTTTGACCGCCGCAATATAGCGCACAAGTCGTATGGACAACTTTTATTTAGCTTTTTTGAAGTGTGTCAGTTTAAAACCCCATCCACAAAGTTTGGACATCCATCCAACATTTCCTTTTGCATGTCACAAAAGAAACAAACATTAAGGTGAGTAAACCATGACAAAATCCTCATATTTTCTATTCCTTCATGCAGTGCTCATGGTAACCAACAACTCAACATAAAAAAACACTACAAGATGTTTCCATAAAAGAAAGATGCCAGCTTCTCTTTTCCAGCACCTGCTGTGAATACATATTTCTAAAAGCCTCAGGTGAAGCTGAAATGCTGCACTTTTTGCCACCACATTCAACGCTGATGGAAACATCATCCGCTCAGTGAGAGCTGGCAAACAAACACGGTTTTTGGGAGTGAAAGCAATTCCATTAATCCTTTCAAAGAAATAGGTGAATTGCAAACTCCCTCAGTGTGTAATACAACTACCGCTGGGCAGAAGAACATTTAGCCTTCTTAAACGTATTAGAGGCAACCCTCGTCAAAGAGTTATTCACGTCAGAGCTCTGATGTTGGTGCGGCCCCCCCGCTGGCTCCAAAATAAAATCGTAGCATGCTATCACGAACAAATAATGTGGCTTTGCTGTACTGTAACCTTTCACCCCGTCTCCTGTGAAGAAAATAAAGCAGCTTACAGCAGCGCTCCTGCATCTTTGAGAAGTGTTTGAACAGCAGCTCCGCACTTTTTAGAAAATAAGCCAAGGACGGACTGCAATGCAATAAATGACAGATTCATATTCCTGTTCTGTTGAGCTCTGACAAAGCATATTTCATTTAACTAGATAGAGTCAAAAGAAGCCAAGTACTCTTTTCAGCTCCCCTATGATGTAAACAATACTGGAAAATCTGCTGGTTGACATCAGTATCAGCAAAACACCTGGATATCATGCAAGTGTAAACCAGAAAGCTTAGTTTGTCAATTACAAGGTTTTGACTACAAGGTTTAGTTTCCTGACTTGCCTGTTTTCCATCCATAAAGCTTCAATTTAAGTCTTGCAAAGAGCGCAGGGGTGTGGCATGTCAATCAAAATCAGACAGATGATTGACAGCTAGAGATCACTAAGAATGGAGGAGCAGCTACTGCAGGAAGGCATTGAGCCATATTGAAGATTGTAGAAGTTTTTCAGGATTCATCTTTTCAGGCTTTCTGCTTTTAGCCTGTCTTAAACTACTAGTCTTGGTTATGTAAAAGGGTTACAGAAAAACTCAATTCAAAATATGTTCTCTAAAAACCCTGAAAGTTTCATTATCTTAATTTTTTTCTTCTTCTTAAGAAAATGTATCTTGTTTGAAGTATTTTACATTTATACAGATAAAAACATTGTTAAAATTTTGCTTCTCAAGTAAATTGATCTTGTTTTAAGAATTTTTAGATACTGATACAAAACAAAAACAGTCAAATTAAAATGAGCTTCTCAAGTAAATTTATCGTGATTTAAGGATTTTTAGATATTTAAACAATTAAAAAAAAAACGTTTTCTTCTCAAGTACATTTATCAAGGATTTTAAGATATTCATGTAAATAAAAATGTTCAAATTTGCTTTTCATCTAAATTTATCTCGTTTTAATGGTGTTTAGATATTTATACAAATCCATCTATTCACATTGTTAACTTTTTAACCTGTCTTAAACTACTTTTCCATCCAATAGTATTCACCGTTAATGTGATCTATTTTTCATACTTCATTGGCAAATAGTTTGCCAGCTCACTAGATTACTTTATGCTTAAAGCAAAAGGAAAAAACTATTTGTCACTGGGTTACGAAAAACTTAAATCAAGATAAATTGTCTGAAAAATCTTATTATCTTATGATATTTTGTTTCTCAAATAATTGTATCTTGTTTTATGGATGTTTAGATATTCAGTGAATTTTGAGTAAATATTGTGTCCCAGTAGTTCTATGTCAGCGCTGTGTGAAAATGAAGGGAACGATAAATAAAAGATTCCATTTTATCAAAATCAAGAACTAAAGATTCCATTCTATTAATTTTGCAGCAGAGACTCATTATGGATGTCTCCAAGCACACATAACCTCTGCACGTGAAACTCACCAGCAGCCCGTTGGTGCCGTGGATGGTGACGCATCGGGAGAAGGTGTGATGAATGGACAGGTCTTTCACGTAAGTTGGTGGGTTGTAGCCTCCCTTCTCATCCACGTCCCCGTTCATATGGAAGTGGATGGGGTAGTGACCCATAGACTGCTGCCCCATGTGCTTTAACTCTACCCCTTCCATATGCACCGTGCGGAAACCTCGCTCCACCTGAAGAGTAAAACATAAGAGATGGGGAAATTACACTCTTTTGTGCTATTTTTGACTTGGACAATGATATTCATATCTGTCTTGGGGTCTAAAAAATATTTAATTGTAACTTGCACGTCATGTGATATGGAAGCTTGTTTCTGCCATGGGATAAAAAAAAAAGAAGAAGATGATAATTGCGATGTTTTATCTCACAATTCTGACTTTTTTTCTCGCAATTTTGAGAAAAAAGTAAAAAATTGCATGACATAAACTCAGAATTGCCAGATGTGGGAATAGAAATCTGAGAAAAAAATTTCAGAATTGTGAGATAAAACATCGCAATTATCTTCTTCTTCTCAATTCAAAAATTCGTAATTAAATTATTATTATTTTTTTAATAATGTGGAGGAAACATGCTTCCATATACGTGACCGTTAACTGACATCAGAAAACAAACCATGAACATGCAAGTGTGTTGATAAATTATTTAAATATTAACTTAAAATCATGAAAGTACTTCCATGTAAAAAAAAAAAATCGAAGTTGTAAATTAAATAAAGATCACTGGAGTATGTTTTACAAGAAAATACTATTTCAGCATTTCTACTTCAAAATTTCATGTTATTCATTGTGTTACTTGTCATTTCTTTGCAATTACTATTCTTTGTGACATTTACTAGCAATTTTTGAGTGAAAAAAAATTGTTTATACACTTTTTTTGTTTGTTTTTTTCAAGTAATTATTTTAAGTCAAAGGGGTTCGGCTGACAAAAAAAGTTTCAGAATCCCTGAAATAAAGAACAAAAGATTCCATTTTATTAATTTTGTAGCAGATACTCATTTCTGCAATTTTTGACTTTAATGGACAATGATATTAATATCCAAGTTGGGTGATCCGACAAGTGTTCACAGGGTCTATGCAAGTTGTGCTCCTTAATATGGAAATTCGAAATCTGAAACTCGAGAATCTAGACCAGGGGTAGGCAAGTTCGGTCCTAGGAAAGAACATCAAAAGTGAGAAATGTAAATATCATCACCCTTTCAGAATAAGATTTGAGACGTGCACGCCAGTGAATATATGCACGGGCGGGAAGTAAAGGTGTCAGATAGATTGATTTACTCTCTTCTCTCGTTCTCACACGTCTGGCAGAATGTTCACTTTTGGACTTCACGGCTGCCTTTTTTGTGACCTACATCAAATTGTTTCAAGTCAAAAGACGTGAAATATGCTGCACGTCATATCTGTGCAATGCAGTAGAATGCGAGTGAATGTAAGATGATTTGACGTTTCCCAGGGGAAGGTGGCACACTTTGGCTCCAATTAATGTCTTTCATCCTTTTGGACGGCCAAATGTACGATCTCACCCCAGCCTGACATTTCTCTAAATGTTTCATCAATTAGATTAGCCTGGCAAATATCATAAGAATGTGACAGCACGGCCTCGGAAAGCGGTTTTTATGACCTCCCTTGTGGTTGAAAACCATAAACACAAGCTCAAATTGTCCGGTCGGGTGTTAAGTGTGTCAGTGGGTTTTCAAACAAACAGGCCGAACATGTTTTCAAATGGGTGTGTGAGTCAAGAGCATTTTTGACTGACATGGATGATGACATGGATTGTTGACCCAAACATGGATACAGCTCTCATTAAATTACTAAACTCATTCCAACCAAATAATTAAATCATTTATGAGCCCCTGTCGACAAATATTTTTGTTGTCGAGAAGTCGTTTGATCTCATATGGCCTAATGTAAGGGCCTGCAATAATATGGTTTGACCAGTGTGGCGCTGTAGAGCAAGATTGTAATTCAGTCTTCCCATCCAATTAAGAAGACACAGCGCTATGTACAAACGAAGCCGAACCAGTAGAGTTTGGGAAAGGTTCCTTCCCATGTAGGGGTGGAAAGACTGTGGATCTTTTAAGAAAAGGATCAATAAAACATGAAATAGTTGATATACAAGTACCAAAACTATTAGAAAGGGTCATACACACAAAATATGGCAGGAATATTGGGACATAGCAGACACAGGGCGACATCTATACAGTATACAAAAACATGTAGGCATGAGTATGAGGCAGGACAGGAACCCAAAGGAAGAGAGGAAAATTAAACGTCGTAGAATAAGCCACGCTGGATTAAATCGAATGTTACAAAGAATAGGAAAACACCCCACTGGAATTTGCACCTTCTGCAATGCACAACAAACTGTAAAACACATAGTCACTATTAGAGTTTTCCCTCAATAAGCTCCTAATTTACTGCTTATTAATAGTTAGTAAGGTAATTATTAAGTTTAGGTATGGGGCATGAATAAGGGATCTAGAATATGGTCATGCAGAATAAGGCATTGATAAAGGCTTTATAAGTACTAACTAACAGCCAACATGCTAGTAATAGGCATGCTAATGAGCAACTAGTTAATAGTGAGAATTGGCCCTTAAAATGAAGTGCTACCATGCATTCTATTAGACTGCAAAATATATGAGAGTGAGAGATGCAAATTGGAAAACAAAACATGCCACTAAAGAATTTGCTTGGAAAACATCAGAGAAAAGTGTGTAGTCTCCTAATAAATCTGAGGAATACTGGGTTAATTGAGAGAATTTAGTGTGTGGGTTTATTCCTGTCAATCTTCTGTCCACACTCCAGTCCAGTAGGTGTCAGCAATGCTCCTATAAGTTGGTTTGCCAGCCATCATTAAAACCAAAAGAAGAAGAAGGAGAGGCGGCGTTTGGGAAAGTTTTATAAAACTAAAAACAGGAAATGCTGTCATGTGGTGAAGTTCTTTTTCATTCTTCGTTTGGGGGTAAAAAGAGGTTTGATATAAACAAGCAGTCGTTTACTGTTAGTCGTTTACTTTCCCGACGCTGCTGAACAAAATAAACACACAACAAATATGACAGTGGTGAGAAAGCAGCAGTTAAGAAAGCATCTGATCTTAGCGATGTGGATGTTTACATCAGATCTGCAATCAGCTCTATGTGTATATGCATATGTATAGAATATGTATTACTCAATATTTTAATGAATTACAAAAGCTGAATAAAAATGAAATAATCTGTGTTTAGTCGATTAATCATTCTAATAATCTTAAAATTAATCGATTATCAAAATATTCATCTGTTGCAGCCCTAGCCTGGTTACTGTGTTAAGGAGTTTCTAGGATGTTCTAGCTGGTTTCTAGGGTGGCAGACTAAAACTATAAACATTAAAACACTAAAATGAACAAAAACACAATGCCTCAAAGACTTCAAAATAGTCTAGGAAAAATGAAATATCCTAGCAGTAATTATTTAAATGATACTCAGTGTTGGGGGTAACTCATTACAAGTAACGTGAGTTACATAATCAGATTACTTTTTTCAAGTAACTAGTAAAGTAACGCATTACTTTTTAATTTTCAAGAGAATATCTGAGTTACGTTTTCAAATAAGTAATGCAAGTTACTTTTTTTTTTCAATTTATTGATTGACAGCTCCGGTCTCCATGTTGAGAGAAATCAGATGTTACTGTAGTTCTAAAATAAATATGAATATGCATTAATTCATCTCACCCACAAAAAAAAAAAGATTCAGTATGTGACGAGTGGGGGCGGGGCCGAGAGCCGTGGGAACGGAGCGAGGCCAGTGGAGT
>NW_015647960.1:740307-753833 GCF_001515625.1 Sinocyclocheilus rhinocerous
ACGTAATTAGTTACTTTTTTTATGGAGTAACACAATATTGTAATGCATTACTTTCAAAAGTAACTTTCCCCAACATTGATGATACTCACTGTTGAGAGCCATTTGGTTTCGGAAGGACATGAGGTTTAGTAAATGATACAGAATTTATATTTTAGCTCTAATATTCTTTATTGGCAAGAATTACAACAATTGACTTATTTTAACATTTATCACTTTTAAATTCATTACTGTGAGGCAGGTTTTGTCAAAAGCAGTTTCCTCACAACTTGAAAGACAGGATGGCCTAGTTGTTGCACATGGAAATTTCTTCTTGAGTGGAGAAACGGGCCAACCTTCTGCATGACAGCGAAGGTGAGGAGGGGAAAGGAACAGTCAGATCTGGGCCAATTACTAGAGAGGTCAGACGCTTGAGTCGCCCCATCACGTACACACACACACACACACACACGGACAGGCCCTTCGCAGGAGCCAAAGCCAAAAAAAATGTCCGTTCTGCTAGTTTGACAGAGTGTTAATGTCTAGCTAGAGGTGCCATCGCTGTAATAACTCATTCTGAGGGTGTGAACATTCATGTTCGGATGAGCTAGTGGACGGATGGAGGCATTACAAGACAACTGTGGGTGGTATTTAACAGAGAAATGCATGTTTGAAGTGACAGGAGGCTCGGATTACCTTAAGATGTCCACCAAACGTGTCGAAGGAGAAGAACTTGCAGGCATCGTTGCCGTAACAGGTCGGCTCCATCTCGCCTCGGATCAAAATGTTGCGAGTCAGGCCCTAGATAGATATTTCAGTCAGTCTCTGTCTGGTCTGCTTGTCTTCCTCCTCCTTCAGAAAAAGTCAGTCTCACACATAATATATGAAGTTCTCAGAGTTTCTGGACACCACACTTTCTGCAGCAGGACTGAGATCCAGCAGCAGGCATACGGAGAAAAAGAGATTACGAGAGAAACAATACATGCAGAAATATATGAGAAAAGCTGAGAGAGAAAAATAAGCCAAATGAGGCAGAGCAAGCGAGACAATTCTTAAGTTAACATATTATTTGGGGGGAATTTCATGCCTCAAATTGGAGAAGGTGTAGAGGGACAGAGAGTAAGAGAGAGATGTCATTCCACCCTCAGACATTCTTCCTGCCTGACCCAGATACTGGGCTGAAGTTTGTGAATCTGATAATCACAAACAGGGATGCGCAGCTCTCTCGTTTCCCACATTGTCTTCCTCCATCGGGCCCCGAGAGACTGGGCAATGATGACAAATTGCTCCTCCTAATGGATGAGATCCTCTCAATGCTCATTTATTCATTTTTACAATGACTACAGTCACTATACGGATGGACCTTGAGTCTGTCTAACAATCAAGGGAGACTTACAGATGTGTCTGGCACAGGAACAGGACATGGGAAAAAGAGACCCAGAGGAAAGAGAAATCACAAATGAGATCTCAAATGCTTCTCCTAGGTGCATAGAGATCTTTGCAGAAGTCTTCTGCTTCTCAGATTTTCCTGTGTAAAATGTTGTTCTGTTAAAGACAAAGTGTAAAAATTGTGAAAATTGCTATCTCCTGCCTGTTTACTGAGCCGTTTACATACATAATTGTGTGTATATCGCAAATTATATTGTATCTTTCACATCCCAAATTTGTAAAATAGTAATAAATAATGAGACAATTTAAATATCAGATGACAGTCCTATATGAAAATTTTAGGGTCCATAAAAAGATAAAATAACCAATTACCGTATTGGCCCGAATATAAGACGACCCTGATTATAAGACGACCCCCCTTTTTCCAGATGTACCTTTTGGAAAATATATAATATAATAATCGCAAATTATTAATTATAACATTTTAACTTAAAATTTAAATTGTTTTAGGGCCCATACATTAAACTACAAATAATTTCGTATACAATTTAATAATATTAATTTAACAGATTTAATGCGCCTTTGAAAATGACAGAGAAATGGCGCTTTAACAGGAGCAACATGAACGCGGATGCTGAATGTTGGCTAATTCTGCCATGTGACACAATATTCATTTGCGTTTTCTCAACAAAAAAAAGTGTTTCCAAACTAGTTTTTGCAATATTTGGAGTATTCACACAGAATGTATGTGCTATAGTTGAACATTTTGTTGCGCTAAATCTTTTTCTGCCAAAAAATAATAATAATAAATTCCTTGGATGGAAACTTGGCTGAAGTCCCGAAGTGTGCTCAGATATCAAAAGCCTGCAGTGAAGCCTGAACTTGAGTTTCCTGAGCGATGAAAGAAACTCTTTCGGGTTTCTAAAATGAAGATGGATTTCATATCCCTGACCATTTTAATTTAAAAACAAACAGCAGTCTGCAGCTGCCTAATTGTTGCGCGCCATTTTATTGGCTGCATGCTGATAAGATAAATGCCGATCTATTTCAATCACACATCTCAGTGTATCCGCATGCTTAGAATCACCATCAGATGAGCTGACGGCCAGCTGGCACCAAACACACAGATGAGGAAAGGGTGAAAGTTCAGAACAAACAGGGGTCAACAGATTGAAACTGCTTCGCAGCCAGCAGTGGGGCAAATCCAACAGATGGGTGTCTTTCCATCACCACACACACAGAGTCACCTGTGTGTACATCTCTGTAGTCAGTCTGAGCCATTGCCAAGCAGTTAGTGCACTTGCTCTGACACGGTGAGCTTTGGTGCTCATGCAGGAGATAGGTTGCTAGCGCTTTGCTAAATGTTGACAGATTAAAATGAGTGTCATCAGTTCAACTGAATCAAGAATCATTTCAAAAGAATGATTCATTGACGATTCATCACATGGTTTCAGATCCTCAAGAGAGTGTGAACAGATGAGGTGTTTTGAAAAATAGGATGGAATCCTATACACACATGCACACACTCATCCTGTCACTCCACATCCACACCCACACAGCCAAAATACTTAGACACTCCACCAAAAAACATCAACGCTTAATTCACAGCCTAGCAAAAATACTCTCCACCCATCAACACCCAGCTAAATGACACATGCACACAGAACGATGCTCCATCAACACGATTCCCTCCACTTATGAACAAATGGAATGATCCAATCAGGGTGGGATGATGGGCGGGTTTGGGCGAGTCTGACCCTCCTAATTAAAGGAATATTCATGGTTAAGTTTAGCTCTATCATCAGTATCTCTGACCTTTGTAAAAACTGTATGTTATATTCCATCTAATTTGTTAAAAGTTGTTTTAGCAGTGTGACTACTTTTCACAAGTGAACTTGAACTAGTTATGCATTATTAGTACTATGGATGGAATTTTGCTCCATATAAACATTTTAAATATATTTATGAATTTTTTTTTATATATAATATTATAAATAAAATACAAATAACATAAAATAAAAAAACTAAAATAAAACAAACTAATTTTAAGTCATATATAAAATGATATGGGTGAAAGTTTGCTTCATATAAACAATAAAATAAAATAACTAAATAAAATAAAAATAATATAAAATTAAAACTAAACTCTAGATTTTATAATATTTTTGTATAATATTTATAAAATATTATTTATAATTTTAAAATAGGAAACTTTTAGAACTTGCTTTAAACATTATGAATACAATGGTGTCCTATCATACAGGAGTTTGATTAAGCCAACAAAGAAATATGTATACAAAATAAATAAGCTCTACCATTCAGTGCTGAATAGGGTATATAATCAACATTTCTCTTGTTCTGTCTGCCGTCTTTTTTCACTGAATGTATTGCAATGCATTCAGGGATTGTTTTCTACAAATGTGCTCTAAAGAAGGCATCTAGGCAGACAGAATAATCATGCTGCCTACCATTCTGAACAGCCTTTTGTGTTGTAAGTGCGCCTACGACGCCTTAAAACGCTTCCACTGTGTGATTCGCACGCTTGATACAATCGGGCTCGTTTCTGACGCCGAGCGATATTCGTTCAGACAAACAAACACGCGCATTCGCTCAGCATGTGACAGGCATCTCCATAGACAACTGAAGAGGATTAAATGAGTTTCCTCAGGGCTGGAAAACTGTCTAATGGCTTTCATAGCAGTCTTAAAGTGAGAGAGCGTCCTACACTTCCGCATCAGAGACAGAAACACGGAGAGACAAGCTCTCGCCATCAATCTCCTGTGAGAGCATCATTAGCGCCGTATCAGCAACACGCATCTTTAAATTTGTCGTGATGAATACACCAGGCGCTTTGTTTTTATGACATCTTCCCTTGTCTGCCGTCGCCCACGTGCGACACAAACCTACTCTAATCACGCATGCAGTCGAGACAAATTACGACCCCAGCGGATAATGAATGCGCGACCTCTGCTCCGCCAGAGGTCTTGGTGCGCGAACACGTGCGCATGCACACATCCAGGCCTTGATTCTCAAACAGACATGCATTCGGTGCCATTAAGGTCTTAATTATGGCTCTATTGAAAAATTACCCAGTCAACACACACATTCACATTCACACACACACACACCGAACAGCCAGGGGTTGCTGGCAGAAGGACCTACGTGAGCAGACTTTCAATGCGGTTCAAGTTGTGTCCATGTTTAATTAGTGTGTGTGTGAGTCACAGTGACATGCACACAGGCTGAGCAGACCTTGACCTGTACTCTCCACAACATCAGAGATATATATATATATTTATATATATATAATAGCACATCATTATCTTTAATTCAGTTATGGAACAAACTGTGGCCGAGTTGTGATGTTAATTCCCATTCAACAGACACTGCTTGCACATACACATATGGGTTATTAGCAAAACACATCTGCATTATACACACTGCTATTGCTCATACTTATGATTAGTGATCTGAGCAAACCAATAACACTAAGTAATTAACTTTGGTGTGTAACTCGTTCTGCGCAGGTTGGGATACTTCAAATGAAGTGGTACATTTCTAAGCAATTAGAATTGATTTTCAAATGTTGGATGATAAAATATGCCAAAAAAAAAACCCCACACATTTTGCAAGTGATTATGTCATATCTGTTTGTTCAATTTCTGGTATATCTATGTTAGTTAAGTTACTTATATGTGACTAAAGTAACTTAATGACAATAAAGATGTACACGTCCATTAAAAAATGTGGGGTTAGAAAGAAAGAAATTAATACTTTTATTCAGCAAGGATGCATTCATGTATCAAATGTTATGAAAGATTCTTATTTCAAATAAACACTGTTCTTTTAATTTCTTATTCATAAAAAAAAAACACGAAAAAAAACGGATCAAGGTTTCCACAAACATATGAAGCTGCACAACTGTTTTCAACATTGATAATAAAAATAAATGTTATTTGAGCTGCAAATCAGCATATTAGAATGATTTCTGAAGGATCATGTGACACTGAAGATTGGAGTAATGATGCTGAACTTTTATTCAGCAAGGATGCATTCATGTATCAAATGTTATGAAAGATTCTTATTTCAAATAAACACTGTTCTTTTAATTTCTTATTCATAAAAAAAAAACACGAAAAAAAACGGATCAAGGTTTCCACAAACATATGAAGCTGCACAACTGTTTTCAACATTGATAATAAAAATAAATGTTATTTGAGCTGCAAATCAGCATATTAGAATGATTTCTGAAGGATCATGTGTGTGTGTGTGTGTGTGTGTGTGTGTGTGTGTGTGTGTGTGTGTGTGTGTATATATATATAAAGTAAGTAAGTGAATAAATAGGATGGGGTCTGTCATAGCTACAATTTATAAATAGGCTTATTTAAAATGCAAATATATAATATAATACGTTATTTGAGCCGCAAATCAGCATATTAGAACGATTTCTGAAGGATCATGTGACAATGAAGACTGAAGTAATGATATTTTATTTTATTTTATTGAATATGACAATTAAAATAAAATATGCTGTCCAGATGATGCCAGTCTCTATGTATTATAGACAACTATCATTTGGATGCATGACACAGCTGTTAACCTTACTGACAAATATATTCACATTACACAGTCATGCATGCTGTAGAATGACTTGGCAATGAAACAACAAATGTCCAAAGTGCAATGTACTCAGCTAACTGTCATGGTTTAAGACAACGTGATAAATACAATCGTCTAAGTGAATCAGCGGCGTTTACCTGCACAAACCCCCCCGAGCAACTTGTGCAATGACAGGGACAGACATTATTGGGGTTTAATAAACAGCAGCTTTGTCTGGTGTCACTCTGCTGAAGGAGCGAGGAACTGACTTGGCTCTTAAAATAGATCCGTCCTGTCTGCCGAACGGAGAGCTGCCACAAAAAAATTATGAAGAGGCTTGAAGATGTGGAATCAACAATGGAACAGCTGGAAATGCTTTTAATGATGTTGAAACAGTTGTTTTGGAGAGAGACAGAACGTGAGAGATGATAGATAGATGGATAGATAGATGAGAGGCTAAAAGAGACAGATAAAAAGAATGTGAAGTTTGGAAAACAACAACAAATTCTAAGCAACTCACACAGAAAAAGAGTTTTCCTGCACACACAAGAGCGTTTATCAGAAAAACCTGCTCCCATTAGGTTGCATGCTCATATGATGGACAGTTTTATTTGTAAGGAATCATGGCTCTGTGCGTTCAGGCAGTACAGAGACTAATTTTTTGGCAGGATTGCGCTGGTTGCTATAGTAATGACGTCAGGTGACACCAAGTAAGGTTGTTGTACAACAACTGAGATCAGCAAACTGGCAGTGCAGACAGAAAACTATCACACAATATATGATAACATATGCTTTTACTTTACTGTAAGTCACTTTAGATAGATAGCTTATATACAATGCAATTATATAATATAAAAATATTATAAGGAATAAATAAAATATAAATAAGTGAATAAATCTGATGGAGATCTGTCATGGCTATAATTAATACATGACCTTTGGTCTTTGACCGTATAAACTGATAAAATAAGGTAAATAAGGCATTAGTGAAAGTTCTAGTAACAATGGAAACAAATGTTTTTCAAATGTAAGTGGAAGAACTAGTTTTAGCTTCAGTGATTCAATTCGATTTTGTGCAGCAATTCTTTGATGACTGAAAACTTCTGGCATTTAAAAATAGCTGAGCTAACTATCACACACTGATTTTTTAATTAGATTGCTTGATCTACGATTATGTGTCCCCTTTTAAGTATTTAGTTCCTTTGATATGCAAAAGATGGGCAAAGAAAGACATAAAGCACTAGCCTTTGTTTCCAGACATTTGTGTTTGATTGTAATGGAAAGCTGGATTAATTATTCAGAACATTAAAAAACATACATTTAACAAGCCACACACAGTCTACTCCAACAGAAAGAAAACAGGATGGAGCTGACATTAGAAATAAAGAGACAGTGTCTGAAAAGAGGAACCGTCTTGCTATTACTTGACAGGAGCAATTACGCTGATGTCCCGCAACTTAATGCATAGAAAGAGGAAAAGGCTCTTTGGAAAATCCTCAATGAGAAAGCTAAATATTAAAGCCAAACTGCTTATTAAATATGAGCAATGCTTGGCAATGACATGCAAAGTAACCGAGCTGGCTAATTCCTGGAATTATGGATGCATGTGGTCGCTTTGGAGACTGAATGCGTTCGAAACAACATGCTTTTCATGCCATATAGGATTATACTATATATTCTGTTTAGTATAGTAGGAATATTTTTGAGGATTAAAGCATTTTTGTGAAAACTCACACCTGTACAAGGCTCTCTAAACAGCAAAAAAGAATAATAAGAAGAAGAAATAAGAAAATGTTGCTGACTTGCTGACATGTTTTGAAAAGAAAACTTTGGAATGTTTTGGAAAAACGTCGAAGCTATTGGAAATTCTAATTGCTACAAATGCTGCATTCCATTCAAGGTCTGTGGAATATTATGTGGAATATTCCGATCTCATATTCCAAAATCAAAAACATTCCATGCTTAACACTTGTATTAAGAAATAAACTGGAATAGTAGCATTTGCTTTAGAGATGTTTGGATATCAAGAACAAAATCCCTTGGGGTCGTATTACCGGAACATTCTAAATTAGAATCTTTTTAGTTACCATGGCAATTTAAATTAACATCTCATTTAGAACATTGAACTTCTCAGATCTTACACACAAAAAAGACCCATCTCTTTAACCTGGCTTACACATAACACACTAACATATTTCTAATATTCAAATCTGTTAAAGGATTTTTAGGCTGCATTAATTAGGACAACCGGAACTGGGAACACTTCCCATAACACCCGATGTACTTGCTACATCGTTAGAAGAATGGCATCTACACTAATATTAGTCGGTTTATTTCTTATTCCGAGGTCACCGTAGCCACCAGATCCAGTCTGTATCCAGATCAGATGGTCACTGCAGTCACCCGGATCCAGTATGTATCCAGCCCAGATAGTGGATCAGCTCCTAGAGAGGACTTCTACAGCCCTGAATGTCAGCGGAGACCAGGACAACTATGAGCCCCAGAGACAGATCCCCAGTGAGGAACTTGTCTCCTAGACGGCCACAGGAACCAGTTGAGTCCTCTGCACAATGTGACTTTGCTGCAGCCTGGATTTGAACTGCTGGTTTTCGTC
The DNA here is from genome assembly GCF_001515625.1 of Sinocyclocheilus rhinocerous. Lineage (NCBI taxonomy): Eukaryota > Metazoa > Chordata > Actinopteri > Cypriniformes > Cyprinidae > Sinocyclocheilus > Sinocyclocheilus rhinocerous. The sequence goes on from NW_015647960.1 coordinate 748,886, forward strand.
TGTTCCGATTAATCGAATAATAATAATAATAGTCGACCAACTAATCGATGATCAAAATAATCGTTAGTTGCAGCCCTACTTAATTCAACCCAACATCTGCATCAGCAAACAAAAATGTGTCCTTTATGTGCATGAAATGCACTCATTCAGATTTAAATAAGCCACTTTTTATCCAGGGATACGCCATTTAGAAATATCAAACTGAAACCAGCGAGTTTAAAGTGATTTGTAGAACGTCTTGTCTAAGTTTGTCCACTATTGCTTGGTGGATTCAAATTTCTACAGACCTCACAATGAACAGAGTGTACCACAGTTATCAAAACAATGGATTTACCATGGTACATATGAATTAACCCATGTATGCATACATATGGATGTAATATTCATAATAGGCCTAGTCAAGGGCTGCCCAAACTTGGTCCTGGAGGGCCGGTGTCCTGCAGAGTTTAGCTCCAACTTGCCTCAACACGCCTGCCTTTAAGTTTCTAGTATGCCTAGTAAGAGCTTGATTAGCTGGTTCAGGTGTGTTTAATTGGGGTTGGAGCTAAATTCTTCAGGACACCGGCCCTCCAGGACCGAGTTTGGACACCCCTGGCCTAGTCTATCACAATACAGAGCGGCTGTGTCCTAAAATAAAGGCATTTTCTGAGGAATCTGGTTGAAGACAGACTTTTAATGCACCATAGCATCAAGTCTAATGATCTAAAAGTGAACTTTAGATTTAACTTGCAAATATTTAATAACTACAATGGCTAGTTTTTATAGAAATGGAATCATACGTTCGGAAAAAAGGGGAAAATTTAGATTTATAAACATTTGAACACTGATAAATCTTTTTAAATAACCACGAATCGACCTGATTAAGGCATTTGGACATGCCTTAATGCCTTCAAATAATCTAAAAAAGCATGCTTCATATGGACTTATCTAAATGAATTGGTTTTATTTCATTCAAATATATTACTTATGACATTCTGAATAAAAATTACACCAATAAAAGTCATTTTAAGGGTCAGATCTACAACCATCGTTCAGTTTTACAGTGTACCTGAGAAGCAGCATTTTCAGCCATTGTTTCAAAATAGTGCTTCAATACCAGCGGTGAGTAAGTCAAAGGTGACTGCCTAGATGGCAGGCTTGATGAGCAAGAAACCTTAGGAGGAGCCAAGACTCTCCTTCAGAAACAAAGACGTCTCTCCTCTCAGTAGAGTGTGAATCCTGCGGTCACTGATTCTCTGCTGTTACCGAGAGAAGGTTTTCTAGCACATATCTCTGTCTTTGCCACAATAAACTAACTGAAAATCAATGTCAATATTGTGCTGAGAACTATTTCATCTTCCTTGGCGTTGATAGTTTTTCAAAACAGCGCCACCAGAAAGTGCTCACCGATTTCTCATTCTGCTGAGCTGCAAAGTCATATTTAGGCGTATCCAAATGGGATTTCTGGAGAATTCCTGCAGAATACTCTGTGATGTTAAAATTAGATAGAGTTAGGGCTGCACAATTAATCAAAATAAAATAGAAATCGTTATATTGCTTAGTGTGATTATTAAAGGTAGTTAAAGATTGTGATTAAATAAACATAGGTATGTTTCAGAGTGACGTGCGTCCTGTGGTTTTCAGCCAAAATAAGTTTAATGATTATTTGACATTTGATATTTTTTTTCTGTAAAATTGTTTTTATATATTTTTCTTAAACACTCATTTTTATTTTACAGTGTAATATTACAGTAGTAATATTTCTTATTTGTTTGAGGTTTTATTTAGTAATAATTATAATCATTTAAATATAGCTGCAAGCAGCAATTATGGGGCCAAGCACTACAGAAGCAAGCATCAGACCAACTGCAGAAATTAGTAATTGAAGCCATTTTAAGATGATTTTAGTCAAAATGGCTGAAAAATCATAAATACAACCACTAGTAATATGATTTAATGGCTTATCACGTTTGACAAATAGGTGGCGCTGTTGTCAAATCAATGTGGTGCATTCTGTGTGAGTTGACAATGGCACACACAAAGTTTGGTGTCAATGTGTCAAAGCTTTGCAGAGATACAGCCTCAGACGTAGTTTGGCATCATGCCTCAAATTTGTTGCAGCGCTATGTTAAAACTGTTTTGTCTATCAACACGAAATCCATAACTTTTTGTCAGCACTGTCTGAAGATGATCTGACTCGATTTTTGTGAAAATCGGACTGACGGTCTAGGAGGAGCTTGAAAAAGTAGGTTTTCAGCATAAATCAAAATGGCGGACAGGAACTTCAGCCAACTATGGCAAAATTGGTATCTATGTTCTCAGCAAGACCAAAGGAATATTTTGAGACCAGTTCTATTCCAATAGGCTAATTTGATCAAAAGTTATTAGCATTTATGGAAATTTCATTATAACCTTTGACCAAAAGGAGACGCTGTCACAAAACTTTTTGAATACCGTCAGGGCATGGTGTTGATCTGAGTCAAATTTGGTGAAAATTGGAGTAGGTTTTCAACATAAATTAAAATGGCGGACAGGAAGTTCGGCCAATTATGGCATAATTGCTGTCGATGTTCTCGGCATAATCCAATGAATCTATCAAGACCAGTCTCATTACCATAGGCTAATTTAAGCAAAAGTTATTAGCATTTTTGTAATTTTCAATATAACCTTTGACCAAAAGGAGGCGCTGTCACAAAACTTTTTGAATACCGTCAGGGCATGGTGTTGAAGACACATACTGAGTTTCGTATCAATACGGCAATGTGTTCGTAAAATTGAGCATTTTATGACATAATTCAAAATGGCTGATATGGGAAAATTGGGTATGGTTCGACTTGGCATGCTGCACCGAATCTAAAGAGACCAGTTTTGTGATTTGTTGCCAAACCATTGAGAAGTTATAAGCAAAAATAGCCATTTTTCATATCTCCTCACCCCTAGGTGGCACTGCGCCGAAACTGTGCAGGTAGCCTCATACTTGTTATAACACCCACCAAGTTTGGTCTCAATACGCCAAACCGTTGCGGAGATATAGCCTCATGTCCATTTTTGCGTGCTCTTCGTCGAATTCGTTCATGTGTTATTCAAGAACGGTTTGACGAATCAACTTGAATTCCATAACTTTTTGCCAGCATTGTCTGAAGATGATCTGAGCCAATTTTGGTGAAAATCAGACAAACAATTTTGGTGTCCATTTGACTCGGCATGAGCCAAGGATTCAGAGGAAAAATTTTCCTTCTAGACCTTATGGTTCAAAAGTTATTAGCATTAACATGAATGAAACTTTGGACAAGTGGTGGTGCTACAGAGTTTGAGTTAGAGACTTCAAATTTGCTGTGATTAATGATGATACTGTCCTCTATCAGTGTGCCAAATTTCATAACTTTTCCACAAGCGGTTCTATGGGCTGCCATAGACTCAAAGAGCGGAGGAAGAAGAAGAAGAAGAAGAAGAAGAAGAAGGTTTCAATAGGTGAAATTGAAACCCTAATAACTGATTGATTGAGTGATTCGATTAATTGATTGATGTTCATATATAAATTCACAAAATTTTGGCCAAACTGTAAAGTCTTACAAACAAGCACATCACTTTTTTTAAAATAAACAAACAAACAAATAAAATCACATTGCAATTTAGCAATTTTAGTCTAAAAATCACAACTAGATTCTTTCCCTAACCTGTGCATCCCTAGATAGAAGGTTAAGAGGTCTTCAAAGTTGCATTTCATATAAAAATCATAAAAATACTCTAAACTAGCTGAGGTTTTCTTGAGAGATTACACCGAGTATGATAAATAAATAAGTAAAGCAGAGCATCTCAATTGGATCTGCTAAGCGTAACCAAACCCAACAACTTTGTTTAGCCTACAAAAATAAACCTCCTTAATCAATGCATTATGCATTAGGTACACCTGTCTTCCTTTATCATCCAACCCATTATTCAATTGTTGTCAACTGCACAATAAACATTGCTTTGTTTGCCATTCTAAAGTCTATATTTTAAAGCAGATCGTTCTTAGCCTCACAAAGAAAAACCAGCAGCCTGTGGAACTTCAAGATTAAGTTGTTAGGAGAAAAAAACTATAGAGAATGTGATTGCTATTGTTTTAGCACTTCCATTGAGCACTGTGATGCTCATTGTAGCAAAATGGAAAAAATGGCACAAAGCCCAGAAACATCTAAGATCAGACCATCCTACCAAAGTGTGCAACTTAATAAGAGGAGCAATTGTTAAAGAAATGAACAAGACAGCATCTACAGCCCTGACAGAAGCACAGAGCTTATTGGATGAAACGAGAGAAACTATCCCGACTTCACCAATCGTTCCAACACTTCAAAAGAGATTCTCTTTGAGAGCGGCTAGAAAGAAGTGACTTCTGGGAGAGGCTAACATTAAGTCTAAATTGAAGTTTGCTACATGACTATGGGATCAGATTCCTGTCTAAAGTATTGCGGTCATGGATAAAAAAATAACAAGCGTGAAAACAAAATTTAAAAACGCAAGTAAAAATATATTGCACAAGATTTAAAAATAAAAGCAAAGTTTTCAGTATAGCAAACAATGGTCACGGATAGAAAAATAATAAGCGTAAATCAGAAAAATTCATAACGCATTTTTAAAAATAATAAGCATGAATCAAAACTTTAAACACATTTAAAATCATATTGCACAAAACTGATGTCACACAAAATCATGTTTTCCTTGGTTATATTTCTCTGTTTTTTGTGCTCTCAGACATTTTCTGCACATATTTGTGTTTTTTGTATGCTTATGCTGTTTTTCCCTTCGCTCTTGTTTCCACGTTCTGCGCTTGCTTTTCCAAATGTTGCGGTTAGAGTTTCATGTAAATCAGGGCGGGTTTAAGCGTCATCATTGGTCCACTAGTTCTTAGATTGACAGGCATCGCCAGGTAGGCCTACAGCAGTGATAGGCAGACACATATAATGGTGTCCTGTATGGAAAGATGTTT
>NW_015647960.1:754623-759568 GCF_001515625.1 Sinocyclocheilus rhinocerous
CTGCACATATTTGTGTTTTTTGTATGCTAATGCTGTTTTTCACTTCGCTCTTGTTTCCACGTTCTGAGCTTGCTTTTCCAAATGTTGCGGTTAGAGTTTCATGTAAATCAGGGCGGGTTTAAGCGTCATCATTGGTCCACTAGTTCTTAGATTGACAGGCATCGCCAGGTAGGCCTACAGCAGTGATAGGCAGACACATATAATGGTGTCCTGTATGGAAAGATGTTTACCAGCTGACAGTTATCCATTTTCACCTGTACAAGTGAACAACACTGAGCATCGGCAGTTAATGAGGCACACTGGAGTGACGTCAACGCCCCTCTTCGCCTGATTGGCTAGAGGAGGAGCTGTCAATCAAGAACTAGTGGACCAGTGATGACGCTTAAACCCGCCCTGATTTACATGAAACTCTAACAGCAACATTTGGAAAAGCAAGTGCAGAACGTGGAAACAAGAGCGATGGGAAAAACAGCATAAGCATACAAAAAATAAAAATATGAGCAAAAAATGTCTTGAGAGCAGAAAAAAACAGAGAAAAATAATCAAGGAAAACATGATTTTGTGTGACATCAGTTTTGTGCAATATGATTGTGGAGGATCCACAAAAAATCTCCAAAAAGAAGGTACCTAATGGCGCCGTCTATGTAGCATATGAAGCACGTCTATGATGCATTAAAATGCTGCCTACGTAGGCGGCTCAAGATATTTTGAAACAGAGCCTATTAAACAGCTTGACAAAAGGTTAGTATTCTGGAAAGGCCCAGCTAGACTTCACAGGCTTCAATCCAGTTGAATTGGTGGTATGGCTTGCTGAAATTGCAGTCCACTGATGCGCTACATCTAATTTGGAGAAAATTATTTTAGCATTAAAATCAGGAGGTGTAGCAGGAAAAAATTCAAAGGAATTCAACAGAGGAAGTACTTTCCGCAGGCTCTGAACCTCAACCATTGTTGAGTAAAATTCCTGAATATAATTAAACCAAACGAGGATAAACACAGGTCAGCTTTAAACATCAGAACGAAAAGTCACATACACACACACACACACTTCAGCCTCAAAGTTCTCCAGAACAGTCATCTTCACTTTTGAGTGCGATGTGCTTTCCTGAATCTGATGTAAGACATTCCAAACCCCGGCAGGACGAGGATGAAGGGATTTTTACAAGGCGTTTATTTGAAATCCGAACACTTTTGCGCCTGTGAGGAAGCGTTTTTTTCTAACTGCTGGAACTCAACATTTTCTCTAATGCAAAATTCCATCTAATGCCTCCAATCACCTAGTTTTGAATTGCCATGATGAAATCCTGTTGACAGCACTGAAGTGTCACAGACAAAGACGGCAATCAGCTAGCTGCTATTTCAGCCCCATGCACTTTAGGCTCCAGCATCCCTGTTTCTGTGCATTTATGTAAGTGCTGAGTAAGACTAATAATAAACTGACTGATTTCTATTGTCCACTTGCATTATCAGCACACGTTTTTCCTGCTTAAAACACTATAAAGCTGTTTTGACACAATCTGTATTGTATAAAGCGCTATATAAATAAAGGTGACTTGACTAATCAACAATGTGTATAATTATTTTGTGCAGGTAATTGTAATTATTTTACTCATTGAAATCAGTAAATAGTTTGTAACTGTGCACTAAAATATGCAAAAATAAGTTTGCTCACTGCATAGATTTTGTTAACAAAACATGTTTTTTTGAACAGGGTGTCTATACTTTTGCACACAAATGTACTACCTAGATGAACTAAAGTGGGTAGTGGTTGACTGAAAAGTGTTTTTTTATATATATATCTTAGAGAGCAGAGTGGCTGATGGCTGATACAAAGCTGACATATATGATATCACTATTTAATATATAGATAATAAAAACACAAATAACTGCTAAAATTTAATTTATAATTATTCTACATATTTATATATTCAAATAACAATTTTAAAATAACTGATATTAAAAAAAATCATTTGAACTTGTTAAAAAAAATCTGTAAAATAAACCTTTATTTTTTTATTTCGTGGCGAGAACAAAAACAGAATTGCGAAGTTTACATCTCACAATTCAGACTTTTTCTCAGAATTCTGAGTTTTTATCTCACAATTCGGACTTTTCTTCTCAGAATTGCAAGTTTATATCTCACAATTCTGAGTTCACATCTCATATTTCTGAGTTTAGATCTTGCAATTGTGAGAAAAAAGCATTCATTTTGAAATATAAACAGAATTGCAAGAAAACGAGTTGCAATTACTTTTTTTTTCATCCAGTGGCGAAACAAGCTTCCATAAATAATAGAAAAGCAAATGCTATAAAACTTTTCCTTATAAGTTTACTTTATTTGTTTAACAGTTCGGTCTAATAAATTATCATTAAAACTGTTCGAAACAGACACCGCAAACTAATGAAGACTTTCAAAATAAAAGTCCCGCTTCAGGCACACTGGCCAAACAGAAAAACGTATATCCTGAATCCCAAAAATCCTATATATCGACTGATATATCGGCTGACCACTAAAACTGGGTGGCACTTTGGATGCAGCAGGCAGACAACAGTCACCTAAATTTCATCATTGCTTTAGACCTTTAGTGAAGAGTTTAAGAGCTATAACTGACCTTCCACCTTGATCTGGTTCCTCGTGCAGGAAGGACAAGGCAAGACGCTGAACTCTTCAGCCTGGTGCATTGAGTAGTCTGTGCTGGCCACCACGATCCTGTCGCCGAATGTCCAACCCTGTGGTTCATCTGCGAGCTCCAGAATACTGCAGTTAGACAAAGTGTCTATGGAGATGGAGGCCTGTGGACGCACTGTTGAAGGACACAACACACACACATATTTAGCATGCACATATGGTCAATAACTGTCATGATCTTTATAAAGATTTATATGCATTGTTAGTCTAATCTGATCTGAGATCCATTAAAGATGCATGAAACACATGTGTGCATGAGCTGCATTTGATCTTATATTGCATTTTATACATGACCAGTCAAAAGTCAACAGAAACGTTTCTCCTGAGCCAAGATCTTATGATCTCGTTTGTAATTAAATGATTGATAGATGACCCTTTAAAAACCAAATTTACTCATAAATCAAATCCAGATAGAGACATTTAACGAAAGTAAAGTCATTGTGAGACACAAGGTTACATGATGACACTGCCGTATTTTACATGCCAACATTAATGAGGACATTATTCTTACATTTATGCATTTGGCAGGTGTTTTTATCCAAAGCATCTTGCAGTTCATTCAAGCAATGCATTTCATATGTGTTTCCTGGGAATCAAACTCGGGATCTTATAGTTGTTAGGACATCTTTTATATATTTTTATCCCTTAAAAGAGGAACTGAACGCATTAAATCCGAAGTAATTTTGAAAGTATGATTAACTGATCATGCATTCCTTGTTATGCATGAGAAAATACATAAAATAAGTTCATATAATGGCCACAATCTGTCATAATGTGACAGGAATTCTTCAAAATGTCTTTCAAAGCAAAGACAACCAGATGAAGAATTTACTTGTAATCAGACGGAGAAAATTCCAAGCTACGTGGCAGCATGTTAGCAATTATACGAATGGCATATTATCAACTAGCCTGGGCTGAATTTACAGAACGACAGTGGTTTGGATTAACACAAACCAATTTCAACCAATAAACAAAATGTTCTGATCCATTTTTGGGAAAATAAAACACTGAAACATGTGACTGATGAATCTAATACTTCGGGCATTTTTGTGACCTCTGAGTTCTCTTAAAATGATTGACAGGAGAAGCACAACATGTGTCACTTATGGGATTTGGACCTGCAATCTTTGAGTGAACTTGATTGACAATAAAATGTCAGTTTTGGTGCACTCGTGCACTCCAGATTATGTTTAGTGGAATAAAATCAATGTGAAAAATTACAAAGTAGAGCGGGAAGTATATTTCTGAAGCTTTCCCATCCATTTTTGTCTAAATATAGGCTGCAAAGTGCACACTTTATTCAACAAGTGTAAGTTGTCTGAAAACAGCTGACATTTAGCAGAAATTGTCCGAAATGGCCTGAGAGTTGTTAAGGTGGAAGTCATCACAAATCACTTATAAAGGACGTTTTTACCAAATTCTCATTACTTTTGACAGAAATGACTTCTGAAATTCAACATCAACGTCTTAAAGTAAGCATCAAACGTCATGCACAAACCATATCGTTTGCGTAATCTGACATGTTAGAGCAAAAGCAGGACATTTAATGAGAAAAAAATGTTGGACAGGACTTTACCCATCAAGAATTGATTGGCTTGTGAAAAATTAATTGTGTTCGGAAGGAACGAAATGCCAAAAAATAATAATAATAATAATAATTTTACAAAATATTTTCCAAAAAAATACAATAAAATAAAATAAGTGCCCAAACCAAAATGAAGAATCAAAGGCACAGAAATAATGCATCTTAGATGAATCTATAAATACAAAAGATTTCCATTGACGTCACATTGCTGCTTGCAGCTGCAGTGGTGTGAGAGTTGCTAATTAGTGATGAAAGTCTCAAGCACAAGCATCTGTCAAGCGTGGATGTAGATAATGTTTTATTTGATTAATTTATTCACTTTTGTGATTTGATTAACTTGATTTGATCTGTACGGGGCTATTGTCATCCATCCTACCCACATTTTTGGCTTCAAGACATTGTTGTAGTTTATACATTGACGGGGGGTGGCAAAATGTAGCACAGGGAGCTGCTTGGAAAAAGATAAGCAGCAAGACAATTCATTTTTAATAGGGACGAACAGAGAGTGGGCACAATCCCACAAAGCTGCCCCAAATATGTGCCACTCATCCCTATGCCGTACCAGAGACCACTGCCGCCTTAGACAACTGTCTTTCTGCTTAAAGATCAAGGGCCCTATCATACACCCGGCGCAATGCGGCACCAGGCGCGACGCAAGTGTTTTTTGCTAG
>NW_015647960.1:760627-776377 GCF_001515625.1 Sinocyclocheilus rhinocerous
CTATCATACACCCGGCGCAATGCGGCACCAGGCGCGACGCAAGTGTTTTTTGCTAGCTTCAGCCTGATGCAGTTGTCATTTTCACGACCTGCGCCACGTTGTTTAAAAAGCAAATGCATTTGCACTCATTTGTGCGCTCATGGGCGTGCTGGTCTGAAAACGAGGTGTGTTCAGGCGCATTGTTGGCACGTTGCTATTTTGAGGCAACTGAAATAGACTGCGCCATTGACCAACTAAAACCTGGTCTAAAGTCTGGCGCAATTTTTTATGTTTTTTTTTTGTTATTTAAAGATTATTATTGTGTACATAAATATATAAATGCCTACATGTCATAATGGATAGTCTTTGCATGTATCAGAATTACGTGCACGAGCAGATCCGTTCCCTCACTAGAGAAGCCCTCCATTTTTCCGCTTGTAAATTCCGCCGTGTAAATAGCGAATCCGCCATGGCGCAAGCGCAACTGGCTTTTAAAGGGAATGGTACTCAGAACAGAGACTCTGATTGGTTTATGGCACGTTACGCCCAAAACACACCCATTACTCATTAAGAGAATAGGGACAACCCTTTTAGACCATGCGCCGGGTGCGCCGACCATTTTTCCCGTCGTTAAACTAGCAAAAGTGGATTCGGACATGCCCTAAGCACAAATGCGCCGTGCACTTTAGACCATGCACTTAGATCGTTAAAATAGGGCCCCAAAGGTTTCACAAATAATTTATGAAGTCTATCTCACATATCATGCCCGTTAAACAGAATAAAACAGATGGGAAATATATATTGATCAAATAACTGCAGCCTTGGTGAGCATTAAAGACTTCAAAATCATAAAAAAAAAATAATAATTCTGACCCCAAACTTTTAAACAGTAGTGTAATGTGTACAACAGGGTTATTAAAGTTAACTAAAATTGAAACTATAACTAAAAACCATCTAAAACCATAAAAAAATAACATACAAAACAAAAAAAATAACAAAAAAAATAAATAAATAAATAAAATATTTCAGCTAGTTGCCAAGGCAACATTTCTATTTTTGGTTTAACTTGATGTACAAAAATAACTAAAACAGAAATAAAAATTAATAAAAACTAGTATATAAAAAAACAATGAAAAATGACAAAAACACAACAAAAATCACAAAAAAAAAATGTACTTAAAATGAAAACAGAAAATATAAACATAAAAACTGACAAAATATTAAAATATTAAATATTATTTTAATATATTAAATATATATTGTGAATAGTACCTCACTGATACAAAAATAACCTGGTGTATGAAAGGACGCCAAAACTGGAATGGATGTGATTTGTTTAAGAATGCACATTATATAGGCCAATATTATCATTTTATTATTTGTCTGATTAGGCCAGAGTTAGATGATTTTATTTTTTCACTTTTAAATGAGTAAATCCTATTCTTTGTCATTGTTTCTGCTGTGCTGTTGATTATAAGGTTGTAACACCTAATTTTACTTACAGTATAGGAAATATATAATTGTTTGGTCAAATGTAACAGCATATCCAAACGTTTGTTACGACAAAGGTAAGCAGCCGTGCCATTTGACCCTATGCATGGACAGATATGCATACTGCTGCTAATTCATTTTCATTGCATGCAAAAGAGCAGCTTGAGGTGCATTATACTAAAATCACCAATTGTGTTCTATGAAACAGAGTTGTAAATGTATTGGAGGGACATGAGTAACTGATAGAAAAGCGTTTCTCCGGAAGCCAAAAGCAGACTGCTTCAAACATACCGAGCTTGCCGCACAGGAAACGCACACGGTAGTTGTGGCAAATCCCATCCACCTGCTCTTTGTTGAGGCACACAAAGCCATACTTTCTGTCAAACTTGGAGAAGACTTCTCCTGTCATGTTGGCAGGGATGCCGTCAAGAGTTTCAGCCTGAAGGCAAAGGAAGACATTTTTAAATACAGCGAAACAGTCATTCTCTCACATACACTACCGTTCAAAAGTTTGGGTCAGTAAGATTTTTTTTTTAAGAAATTAATTATTTTATTTGGCAAGTATGCATTGATCAAAAGTGACAGTAAAGACATTTATAATGTTACAAAAGATTTCTATTTCAAATAAATGCTGTTCTTTTGAACTCAAAGAATCCTAAAGAATCCTTTTCACAAAAATATGAAGCAGCACAACTTTTTTCAACATTGATAATAATAATAAATGTGTCTTGAGCAGCAAATCAGCAAATTAGACTGATTTCTGAAGGATCGTGTGACACTGAAGACTGGAGTAATGATGCTGAAAATTCAGCTTTGCATCACAGAAATAAATTGCATTTTAAAATATATTCAAATAGAAAACAGATATTTTAAATTGTAATAATATTTCACAATATTACTGTTTTTACTATATTTTTGTTTAATCAAATAAATGCAGCCTTGGTGAGCAGAAGACACTTCTTTTAAAAACATTAAAATGACCCCAAACTTTTGAATAGTAGTGTAATGTGTACAAACATATGTGATTTATTGAAGTATGCACAATATATTGACCAATATTATCATTTTTTAATGATTATTTGTCTGATTAGTTCAATGTTATATTTTATTTTTGTCTCATTTTTTCACATTCAAAACAGTCAACATTTATTCTATGTCATTGTTTCTTCTGTGCTGGATATTATAAGGTTTTAATGCCTGATTACACGTACAATAAATAGTATTTGTGGTTTAAAAACAAAGCAAAACATTTGACCACCATACTGATTATCGGCCATAACATAAAATGTGAACATTTTGAAACTGTTCATAATTTTGATAAAAAATAAGCATTTAGTAATTTATTAAGCACACTCTCAGAAAAAAAAGGTAAAAAGCTATCATTTGGGTGGTACCCTAAGGTAGGCTACAAAAGCTAAATGGTACATCTTTATACCTTGTTTACTCATAAAAGGTGCCTATTAGTACTTCAAAAGTACATATAAGTAGATTATGAAAAGGTACCACCCTAGTGACAGTTTTGTACCTTTTTTTTCAGAGAGTGTATGTAGTAAGCAGTAAGTTAGTATTCCATTTCAAACACATGTTTTTACCTCAATATCAAGAGGGTTACTGCACGAACGCTCTGGAAAAGCTTTGTGGAGGTCGGTCAGTTTCTCCCAGTCACCTGACCCCCTCTCGTCATCGCAGTCAAACCACTCAGTCCATTCAGCCTCTAAAAAAACCACATGAACAGACACACCGATTAAAGCGCTGCCCGACAGACAGGCTCTGTGTAGATATTAGTCTCATTTACATCTTTAATCTTCCTGTTTTACCTGTCAAAGCCTATTTATGCAGAGATAATTGCAGTTCGCCCTCCCTGTTTTGCTGTCTGCATTGCCAGATCTACAGGGAGTTCAGCCAACTTTTGTTGCATTGCATTGCATTCAAATCAAACCAAACAAAATAAAAAGACAACTCTGCCATTCAATTGAAAAGATGTTCCTCCTTCACTCTCCGCTACGCTCAGGGCAGAAATCTCAAGTGTTCACGCTGTTCAGGGGATACTTGAAAATGATTAGGAGCTACGACAAATTATAAAGAGCCCTTCAATGCAAAAGAGCTCTCAGAATCCACTCCAAGAGTGTGGTGGAGAATTTACTGTGTATATGAACATGTGAAAAGTGAACTGGTGTCAGAGTGCAGTGTTGGGGGAACGCATTACAAGTAGTGTGAGTTACCTAATCAGACACACTTTATTCAAGTAACTAGTAAAGCAATGCATTACTTTTTAATTTACAAGAAAATATCCGAGTTACTTTTTTAAATAAGTAATAGAAGTTACTTTGTTTTCCAATTTATTGACTGACAGCCATCCTGACCCCATGTTGAGAGAAACCAATCTAATAAGCCAAAATGACTTTAGATAAACATAACATTTGTGTTTCTTTCTTTTTTTTATTGCTGAAAAGTGATGAACTGCAAATCAGCATATCAGAATGATTTCTGAAGGATCATGTGACACTGAAGACTGGAGTAATGATGCTGAAAATTCAGCTTTGATCACAGGAATAGATTACGTTGTTGCTAAAACCCCCTTAGCTGTTATAAATTCACTGTAAACCACTGCTTCACGGGACTTATTGCTTTTATAAAACGGTTATTCCATATACGTAGTAAGGTTTCACAAAATAAAACAGAGCAAATAAAGTGTAATGATATTAAAAAAAACTTATTCTTCCACCAAACAATGTAGTTCCTCGGAAACAGTGGTGGTTCCAACAAAGTGGTTGCCGAGAAACACACAAATGTAAACAAAGGTGTTGAGTAATTTACAACAGCTTTGAACATGGCTCAGCCAATCAGAATCAAGGACCGGAACTATCCTAAACCACGGCTTCTTGGGGCTTATTGCTTTATTTTAAAATAGATTCACAAAGAAAACAGTTATTTATAATTGTAATTCACAATATTTCAGTTTTTGTTGTATTTTGGATCAAATAAACACAACCTTGGTGAGCGTAAGAGACTTCTTTCAAAAATATTTATTATTATTTATTATTATAAATATTTAAGTATTAGATACATAACCCCCCCCCATTTTTCATAAACATAAAAAAATCTTTTTCAAACTTTTGAACAGTAGCGTATATCCAATAAAAGTTAACATTTAGGAGTGCAATAGCATATCAATGGTCTCAAAGCTAAAAGCATTCCATGGGCCCAAACTTGTTCCCGGAATTCCAGAATAAATTTCAACCACTTTTCCCCATCTGTGCACTGTAATCATACGGCAGGACTTTAATTCTACATCTAAATGAGTTCATTCTCTGCCCATAATAAGATCTTGCACACTTGTTAACTAAATTATCACTTTGGTGATGAACAAACAGATGGCATCTTCAGAATGGGGCTGTTCTGTGCGACTGTGTGATTGAGGCGCTGGTTGAGGATGTGCAGGTGTAAGTGGTGGGTTGGGTAATTAAGCTGCTGGGACTCGGGGGCGGACAGACAGACGCCACGCGGATATTAGTTAACAGCGCCGAGGATTGTGGGATATTGGGAGAGATTCTCAGGAAGATTGAGAAACTGGAGGTGGAGGGGAACCAAATATAGCATGTTGGATCCCTATGAATCCTGATTAACATCATTCACACATCATATGGGCGAAGAGTCTTCAAGATTCATTTTTGAAGCTTTATTTAATCTACTTGCACTTTGCACTATACCTTTTTTGGAAAACGGAATGCTGTATGGCTAAATTAAGATATGTGTAATTAAGAGTCCTTAGCAGCTGCTGTCTCTTCCATGCTAATTCCTGAATTTTCTTCCATTCAAATCTGAATTTTCAGTGTGACATGATCCTTCAGAAATCATTCTAATTTGCTGATTTGAGGCTCAAGAAACATTTCTGATCATTATCAATGGTGAAATCAGTTGTGCTGCTTCATATTTTTGTGGGAACAGCGATACATTGATTTTCAGGATGAATAGAATGTTCAGAATGTATTTGAAATATAGATATTTTGTAACATTCTAAAAGAGTTTTTTGTCCATCTGTAAAATACTGTAGCATTTGGCATTTTTAATGTGACATTGATATCTTCTCTTGCAGGAAAAATAACACTTGTTCTGCAAGAGCTTTTTTTTTTTAGTTTTACCAACCGCTGAGTTGCAGGTTTTTGGCCTTTTCATTTTTCTCTGCTCTCACAATGTGAAAGAGACCTTAGATTTAATGAACAATATCGCATGAATATACTACCACCGGACTACACTGTTTCTCTCCTCAAATCTTCTCTCATTTATTTTCACAGGGGCACTTTAAAGTGTCTTTTCTTCATTTTTAATCCACTAGTATCTTTGACTGTGAAAATGTCTCTAAAGTAGAGAAATGCAATAGACCCAATACCTCCTTTTTAATCAGTCAATACAACGGAAAATGTCAGTCACTCTTTTTAAAATTCAGTAAATGGTGGAACAAATCTTCTGAAGTCATGTGATCACATTGTGTGATTGACATTTTGATCTGTTATTTTATGGTGCTTTTTTGTCCATTTCAGAGCCTAACAGTCTCTATTATGCTGACCCTACACTGTCATTTTTATTTATTATATATAAAATATACAAAAATATTTGTAATAAAGTGAAAGTGAAAGTGAAAAGTGAAAGTGACGTGACATGTGGCCAAGTATGGTGACCCATACTTGGAATTAGTGCTCTGCATTTAACCCATCCAAAGTGCACACATATAATACATTTACATATTTATTTGTAATAAAACAGATTTTAATATAATATGAAATTATATAAATGGATTGAATTGAACATAATTGTAATAAATTTACAAATTATATTTATTTCTTATATAATAAACTATAATATATTTTAATATATGTTGATAAATTGAATATAATTATAATGTTAATGTACATATCAGTTCCCCTTCAGGAACTCGAGCTGCGTCCGAAGACACTACGGGAACGCCCCCAGCGTGACCGTGCTCTGAATCACATGTGTAATCAGTCCAATGGAAGGGCGAGACGTCATAGGCGGGTGACGTAGCGACCAGGACCTATGACGTCTCGCCCTTCCATTGGACTGATTACACATGTGATTCAGAGCACGGTCACGCTGGGGGCGTTCCCGTAGTGTCTTCGGATGCAGCGTCTCGTTCCCTTCGGGGAACCATGGTTACATATGTAACCTGGAGACGATTTATTTCTTATATAATAAAATAAAATATAAATAATAATTTCAATATTATATAAATTATATTTATAATTATTATATTTTTGAAAACATTAAAATTTTTGTGGAAACTGACAATTTTGAATATTTTGATGACAAAGTTCAAAGGAACAGCATTTATTTGAACATTATAAATGATCAATTTAATGCATCTTTCCTTTATAAAAGTATTATCTTCATGCAAAGATTTTCCTCTCGCAAAGATAATATGCCTTCATAAGACTTGAAATATACATTATGATGCTTTTATGCAGTTTTTTTTGTTGTAGTTGCTGCTGTTTTGAAAGTTAACAGCCCCTATTCTGCTAAACTTCTCCTTTTGTGCTCCATGGATGATAAAATACACCAAGAGAGTGAGTAAATAAAAAAAATAATACAATTTTTTGAGTGAACTATTCCATTAAGTTTTGCTGGTCCACCAGCTAGACCAACAACAAACCAGCATAAACCATCCTGGACCTGCAAACGAGTCCTGTGTGTGTGTGTTTAGTAGCAGTGGTGAAGCGTGTTTGTACCTTGAACCCACTGACTGATGGTGGTGATGGTGAAATGCTCTCCGTAACCTGAGTGAAACACCCGAGAGCTCCTGGCCTCAGACGAAGCCTTGGTTCCTGAACACACAAACACACACAAAACCCCAGCATCAGCTCGCTTTCAAGTTACTTCGTTTCCGTGCTCCTGTTTGCTTTCCATCGCTGGGCAAACAAGTGGGCAAAAGAGGCTCACCCTGATAGACGGCATGATCCTCGACCGCTGAGGACGCGTCCCCTTTGATTGTAATAAAACTCCACGGATGCCTGCAGAGAAACACACAGGACAGAGAGGAAGGTGTGTGAGGGACAAATAAGTTTGAAGAGTTGGCCATGAATAAGATGTCCCTCCTAGACAAACATTCTGACTTTCACTGCTGTAAATGATGTTGACTTATGGTGTGATTGGCGGCTCGCGCTTCTCAGAGAGGATTGGGTAATTACAACGCCAGAGTTTCCCATCAGCTCCTGCTCCACTCTGAGAGAAACAGCCCGACACCATCATCAGGACAATTTTCTTCAGCTAGACCAGACTGACAGGCCAAAGAGGTGTCGCTGCTGTCCAGTGACACCTGACGATGCAGATATTTTGGTAGAAAAGAGAGCTCAAGCTTTTTCTCAGAAGCCAAAGTGCCTCAGTACAACTCTCTGCTCAGATAGACTCCGTTTTTGTGAGGTTGTTGACATGGTCTTTTAAATGTGACCAATATTAGTGGGTCTGAAACATTTAAATGTGAGCGATTGTAAAGTTTAGGAACAAATGAGTTTCCCAGGCATCAGATGTTACACAGATTCTGGATTGTAGCTTGGGGTTTCATTAAACATTTTAATTACTCCAAAGTTGTTATCTGTCACAGCTATGCTAATACTATTCTCACAGCCAAGCTTCACTCGTGTAAACAACAATTTCATTCGAACGAGCCACAGCATTTCCTAACCGTCCCAGAGAAAAATCCCTCAGAGTTTGATGTTTTCGGTTTCATTTAAATATCAGCTTTGTCTCATATGTTACTCCTAAAATCCCACAGGAGAAAGAAAACTTAAATGAGATGATTGTTGATGCTCAGACAGAGCATACAGCTATAAATTAAAGAGATCTCTGATTTTTCATTCCTAATTCATAACGATCTGCAGCCCATTTGCAATGCTCTAGAATTCATTCTAGTAATTTTCTAGTAATGACTTTATAAATTCATGCAATTTATATTCCATAAACAGAAAGGGCTTCCCGAAACCCTGTTCCTGGAGATGGACCATCCCACAAAATGCAGTTCCAACTCTAATCAAACACACCTGAAACAGCCAATCACGCGCTGCATCCCAATTTCATTATTATCCATCCAAAATAGTACACAATCCTTTGTGCAACAGAATAAATTGCAGATTAATTAAGCTGATGATTTCAAACTGGCTTGCTGTTTGCATTTTTATGCTTTCTTTTTTTTTTAATACCCGTTTTTATATTCCAGTCAGTCAAGCACTTTGAGTTGCATTTTATGTATGAAAGCAGGAAAGGTGCTATACCAGTAAAATGCATTATTATTATGGTTTTTTCCCCACACCCTTGAGGCATATTTTATGCATTTCCATCAAACGCTTCATAAAAGTTTCCTCTAGTTTGTAAGCTCTATTAGAGTTGTGTGCAGGAAGGTAGAACTACACGGACAGGGTTTGCCCCTGATTTAGATGCTATTTCAAGAAATATATTTCACCGGTCTCAGACCAGCGGCGATGCAAAGAGGAAAATGTGAATGCAGCCAAGCTGACTGACACACGCATACCTGACTGGACCAGATTGCCCTAAATTCGGTGTCCAATTCTCAACTAATGCTAAAGCAAATTCTAGCCCGGTCATGGATAAGCAACTGTTGTTAAGTTGGAAACTGGTCATCGTACCGGAATCCGAGTCGATGGAAGTGTTGGCTACCCAGCTTAGTGAGAGCCTTTTTAGCCAGATCCTCCAGCTGTGATTCAATAACAGACGCTCATTTCTGTGATGAAAAATAGTCATAGATCAATCGCCTGTGAAGATGCCAACTTGGAAGCGCTGTTTGTTTTGACAGTCGATTTGTAATTACTGTTTTAATTCCAACCGCACATTAAAGCCATCGGTTAGTTGGTTTTGCATGATGTACTGAAGTAACAACCTTTCATCTGTCAAGAAGCAAGCATGCATTAATTAGAAATTAACTTTAAGAGCAAAAAATGTTGAGGGGAGATGGTGTCCCAATGACCTATCAGTGTGCATCACATCTCCGGTCTTGGGGTTGATGACGTGAATGATGATGCCTCTGTTGCCCCAGCTCCTTTCGAAACGGTAACTGTTCTCATTACCCTGCCCAGGATGGAGGGTTTTGTTCAGGAAAGTCCATGACAGCTTCTTTTCACCGTGGATCTCCAAGGTTCCTCCAGTTCCTACGCCAATGTACTTGCGGCCAAAATAACTGTGTTCGACCTCGCTGTCGTCAGACCTTTTTCAAAACAACAACAAATCAGATTAGCAAATCGTCCCATGCATTTAGCATTGAAGAGAATGCTTTTTAAATTCCCGATTTAAGATTGCAAATGATTCTGATATGAATTTTATTTATTTGTTTACTTGTCAGCAGCAAGGCTACTCTTACTAAACAAAAATGTAAGAGAATATACTGGAAAATATAATGTGATGTATTAAATAATACATTTCCATATATGGGAAACTAAAGATTATATTTTTCAATATACGGCAATATATGCATGGCTATATATTGATACATATAAAAATATATAGCAATTAATGCAAAAACTGCTTGAGTCAGTGAATCATTCATTAATGTGATTTGTTCAAAATTGCTGATTCATTCAGGAATTAAACAAAAGTGACTTTGTGAGTGAGTCATTGAATCATTCATTGAACCAGTTTATTCAACAATTAATTTAAACTAATAAATATTTGTATGTAAAGATTTTGGAATGACAAATTGTTTTTGCCATCTTTCTCCCTAGTGACAAGTAGGGTTGCAAAAAGGTGGACAATTTCCAGTAAATTTCAGAAACATTCCAGAAATTTTGGACATTTTCCAGGATTTTTTTGGAAAATTCCAGGGATTTTTGGAAAGTTTCCAGAAATTTACAGTAAATTTTCCACCCCTTTGCAGCCCTAGTGACAAGTAGTCTACAGTATTATGTTTTTATTTATGTAGTTATGGGAAAATTATTATGGCAATTCAAATTACCATTCAACTTCCTGTGAGGTTTGGCCAGTTCAATTCAAATTTACTGTCAAGAATTGAATGGGAGTCAATTGTCTGATTCTGAATTTAGCACAAAACCTTCAGATTTACTTAAAATGACAGGCTTAGAACATTTCTATCTGTCAAGTTCTCCAAAACTTTCTCTACTCTTTTCCAGTAAATTTCAGAAACATTCCAGAAATTTTGGAAAGTTTCCAGAAATTTACCGTAAATTTTCCACCCCTTTGCAGCCCTAGTGACAAGTAGTCTACAGTATTATGTTTTTATTTATGTAGTTATGGGAAAATTATTATGGCAATTCAAATTACCATTCAACTTCCTGTGAGGTTTGGCCAGTTCAATTCAAATTTACTGTCAAGAATTGAATGGGAGTCAATTGTCTGATTCTGAATTTAGCACAAAACCTTCAGATTTACTTAAAATGACAGGCTTAGAACATTTCTATCTGTCAAGTTCTCCAAAACTTTCTCTACTCTGTAAGTGCCTTTATGAAGGCTGCAGGAGTGCTTTAGCAGGTCTGGTGATTTTTCAAAGCCTATATTCATACCTGCCAAAGAGAGAGATGGTGAGGTTGCCTTTGTAAGGACATTCTGGACTGCCAATGTGAAGTTCACCCTTGTTCCCGATGAGGATGTGCTTAGCCCGCAGAAAAATGGGTCGACTGGAATCAGCGATCACAAGCTTCCCTAAAATGAACAAAATAATCAAACCAATCCTGATCTTTCACCCTTGATTTTCAACCAGTGAGCATGCAGGAGGTTCTCCAATTCTAGCTCTAAAAGAACAAATAGATGGTTACTTTTTGGCACGGATTGTGATGGAATTCCCCCATCAAACTCTAGAATATTCCACGCTCAGGGCGATTCGTCTGAAATGTGTTTTGATTTAAGCCTGTCACGGCTCATGTCAAGCTTGGCCTTCATCATGAGGGATGTAAATCTTCATGGCACTTTAATGTTGTGGAGATGTTTGAAAGAGGTTTTATTAGGAAGATCTACCTCCGTTGAGGATCTCGATGGAATGGACGGTCGCGGATGCGGTGAGGACGACTTTGCGGCCGTAACCGATGGTGACTCTGTGGGCTTCATTGTGTCCAGGAGTCCAGGGTTGTAGACCAGGCAACTTATCTGGACAAACTGGAAAAGATATAGACGTTTAAATGTAAATAATCACACAGAAGACCTCAAAAGAACAAGTTACGTTCGGAAATACTTTTCATTAAAAAAGAGAAATAAAACTTCCCTTGAGCTTTTGATCACCCAGAGGAACGGCTTATTGCTCTTTCATAGCTCAGGAGACTTTGGGTTATCGTGTTAAATGTCCATTTACATATCAACAGAAACAGAAGAAATGGAAATAGCTGAGTATAGAGTTTACTCTCAGAATTAAGAGTAAATTAAATAATGAAATAAATAAATATATAAAAATCACTTACATTTACAAATAAATTTAATTTGATGTTTAGCTGAAATAAAATATAAACAATAGATGAAAATCTTGAAAACGAAAATTACAAACTTATGCTGCTATGGTAACTGAAATAATTAAGCTGAAAAATTAAACATACTAAAACTAAAACTAAAACTGAAATATAAATAAAATGAACGAAAAATAAAAAAGCTAAAACAATATATAAAAAAATAGTAAAATAACAATAATTAAAAAAATTAATTAAAATGTTGATAGCACAACTGGAGAAATTGTCTTTTTTTTTCAAGAGAAGCATGAAAAGGCTTATGCAGAAATCTCCAATTGCTCTTCAATTAATTTTCTTGCTGTCTAGGCCAAACTGATGAGATATTAAAGAGATCTAATTTTTCTTACCTGAGGGAGTACTAACCCAAGTTGCAATTAAAAATGATGAATCTAGCACATGTCGCGAAGATGTTTGGGAGGATACAGTCAATTACTGGGAGCGAGAGATTTGCATCAGACCAATTATAAAGTTCATAATCAGGATTCACTTCAGCTACTTGTAAAATTGCTTCGGATGGACAGCTGATGTGGTGGGTCACCTAACTATACTGCAGAGGTCTCTAATAAAGGGAGCAAACACACTCTCATGCATTTGTCTTTCCTGTTATAAATCAAATCATGCAAGGAAGGAATAAAGGAATAGTTATCCAAAAATGAAAAAGGAATAGTTATCCAAAAATGAAAAAGAATAGTTCACCCAAAAATGAAAATTTATAAAGATGTACTCACCCTCAGGCCATCCAAGATGCAAATGAGTTTGTTTCTTCATCAGAACAGATTTGGAGAAATGTAGCATCACATCACTTGCTCACCAATGAATCCTCTGCAGTGAATGGGTGCCGTCAGAATGAGAGTCCAAACAGCTGATAAAAACATCACAATAATCCACACCACTCCAGTCCATCAGTTAATGTGTTGTGATGTGAAAAGCTGCGTGTTTGTAAGACACAAATCCATCATTAAGATGTTTTAACTTCAAACCGTTGCTTCTGGCTAAAATACAAGTCCTCAAGTGAAAACAGTTCTAAACAAATATGTGGGTGGATTTTGATGTGCGACAACAACAGGGCATGGACCTTTTTAACTGGAGGAAGCGTTATTATGGATTATGTATTTTGGCCAGAAGTGACAGTTTAAAGTTAAAAATGTCTTAATACATTTGTTTCTTTCAAACAGATTTTCACTTCACAAGATGTTAGTTGATGGACTGGAGTCATGTAGAATACATACTGGATTATTGTGATGTTTTTATCATTTGTTTGTGCTCATTCTGACGGCACCCATTCACTGCAGTGGATCCAGAGGTAAACAAGTGATGTACTGTTAAATTTCTCCAGATCTGTTCGGGTCAGGACAGTGAATCATTCATTAAAATGATTCGTTCAAAATCACTGATTTATACTGGAATGAAACGTTGTGAGTGAATCACTGAGTCACTCATCCAACCAGGTCTTTAAACAATTAGTTTAAATGACTTTTTTTTTTTTTGGAGAAAATGATGCAAGCTTAGTGTTTACATTTTTTATTTACATACTTCCATATTTTTCTTCAAATACTTCATTGTTTGTTTATTGCATTTTATAAATGAAGCAAATAACATTTTATCAGAAGCTCTAGTAAATTACATGTTATTTTGTTAGTAGACTAATGTTCAACAATGTTATGAAAAATCTTCTTCAGAATCATAAAAAACATGACTGTTATTTTAAACAGTAAAAAAAGGTGATTCTCAGTTTATCCAAAATTGTGCACATTAACCAAAATGCATTGCCTGTACTGAATTAAAATTCAGTAAAAATTCCTTTTTTAGCATTGCGATTCAAATGACCATACAACTTCCTGTAAGGTTCGGCCAATTCAAATTTGCAGTCAAGAACTGAATGGCAGTCGGTTAACCGATTCTGAATCTAGCCCAAATCCTTTAAGATTGCTTAAAATTACAGGTTTAAAACATTTCCGTCCGTCAAATTCTCCTCCAAAACTTTTTGTGATGTGTAAGTGCTCTTATGAAGGCTGCAGGAGTGTTTCAGCAAGTCTGATGATTTTTCAAAGCCTGTATTCATACCTGCCAAAGAGAGAGATTGTGAGGTTGCCTTTGTAACGGCATTCTGGACTGCCAATGTGAAGTTCACCCTTGTTCCCGATGAGGATGTGCTTAGCCCGCAGAAAAATGGGTCGACTGGAATCAGCGATCACAAGCTTCCCTAAAAAGAACAAAATAATCAAACCAATCCTGATCTTTCAGCCTTGATTTTCAACCAGTGAGCATGCAGGAGGTTCTCCAATTCTAGTTCTAAAAGAACAAATAGATGGTTACTTTTTGGCACGGATTGTGATGGAATTCCCCCATCAAACTCTAGAATATTCCACGCTCAGGGCGATTCGTCTGAAATGTGTTTTGATTTAAGCCTGTCACGGCTCATGTCAAGCTTGGCCTTCATCATGAGGGATGTAAATCTTCATGGCACTTTAATGTTGTGGAGATGTTTGAAATAGGTTTTATTAGGAAGATCTACCTCCGTTGAGGATCTCGATGGAATGGACAGTCGCGGATGCGGTGAGGACGACTTTGCGGCCGTAACCGATGGTGACTCTGTGGGCTTCATTGTGTCCAGGAGTCCAGGGTTGTAGACCAGGCAACTTATCTGGACAAACTGGAAAAGATATAGACGTTTAAATGTAAATAATCACACAGAAGACCTCAAAAGAACAAGTTACGTTCGGAAATACTTTTCATTAAAAAAGAGAAATAAAACTTCCCTTGAGCTTTTGAGATTAAAAAGCTTAACGTACTATGAAAACATACCACGACTTTCAGAACTCAAAATGTCCTTTCCAAGAAGAAAAAACCTCACAACCATAATAAATTGACCTCAGGGTCACAAATGTATGATAGGCCTACTGCAAGGAAAAAACTTCAAATGAAACAAACATTTTAAGATGTCAACAGATATGACCTTTATATCTCAGATGTCTAGACTAAAAATTGACCATGATAACTCTTCGGTTCATCTGTTATTATTGCTCTGATAAAAAGAAGCCAGTGGTTGAACCACAGGCGGATGCTTCTGACTGCAATCAGACTTTTAAGTGTCATCACATATTAAAAAGGTCTCATTCTTCCCTTTAATGCTGTAAAAACCTCTGAGAAGCCACGCACTTGATTTGAATACACACAGCACATATCTCCAGGCCCAGAGCAGCTGAGAACTTCCATCATGAGCATTTCCATATCTCTGCTTTGAAATGAGAGTAAAGGGCTTCACTGGGCTTTCTAATGCATTTTCTTCTGCGTTACTAAAAGTCAAGGCCTTGAGATGCAGCGACAAAAATAATGACAGTAATAATCACCCAGAGGAACGGCTTATTGCTCTTTCATAGCTCAGGAGACTTTGGGTTATCGTGTTAAATGTTCATTTACATATCAACAGAAATAGAGAGTTTACTCTCAGAATTAAGAGTCAATTAAATAATGAAATAAATAAATATATCAAAATCACTTACATTTACAGATAAATTTAATTTGGTGTTTAGCTGAAATAAAATATAAACAATAGATGAAAATCTTGAAAACGAAAATTACAAACTTATGCTGCTACGGTAACTGAAATAATTAAGCTGAAAAATTAAACATACTAAAACTAAAACTGAAATATAAATAAAATGAACGAAAAATAAAAAGCTAAAACAATATATAAAAAAATAGTAAAATAACAATAATTTTAATTAAAAAAAATTAATTAAAATGTTGATAGCACAACTGGAGAAATGGTCTTTTTTTTCAAGAGAAGCATGAAAAGGCTTAAGCAGAA
>NW_015647960.1:777168-791419 GCF_001515625.1 Sinocyclocheilus rhinocerous
TATAAAAGAGGAAAGAGTAGCTAACTAGGGACAGGCAATGAAAGAACAACAAAGCAACTATAAGATAAAGCATGCCTTTAATAAATGACCCCATTCATCCTGAGTTCAGCTCTCAGAGAATGACACAATCAAAGAAAACACAGCAGCCTGTTATTTCAAACACATGCTTTTATGTGACCACTAACTAGCTGTCCTGAAGTGATACATTAATTTCATCGCCAGCCTTTACAATATATAGAATCCATGCCGCAAAACAAAATTGTGAAAAGCCATCATGCTTTGTGTCCTCAACAAAAAGCTGTTCAAATGCAGATTTTCCCAGAGGAATCCACTCGCTCAAAGGCATTGCTAGAAATACCACAAACCCAAAAGAGTGATCTCACTCTAAATGCAAAAAAAAAATTCATGTTTTCGCACAGATTCAGGTGATTGTAATGAATCATGCAACCATTATGACCGTATACAGTAGAATACATCCATTTTGGCTTTTAATGTGGAAGGCTGTGCTGCTTTTTTATAATTGCAAATCACATTTCCAACTACAAGGTCTGAAAGCAACTTCAGTTTGTTAAATTACAGTAAAACTACTTTGCTGAGCAAAGTTGAAAGGAGCAGAAATGCACCACATTTAGGGGCGTGATATGGATTGTGCTGTTGGGTTTTGGCTTAAAACTGAGTTAGAGTTTGCTGGACTACAATGAAACGCAGTGGAAAAAAAGTCTCAAAGGGCTTCTGTGGGTTTGGCAAACTAAATCCAAGAGACTTATTCTGTAACAAGACTCTTAGTCATGCGGTCTCTCTCTGTCGGAAGGATTAAAATGAGACTGAAAGGATGTCGGTATTTTGGATGGCCACATGCTAGCTAATCTCTGATACTGTACATCAAGCAATGTCACAATTCAGCCTGTAAAGCAACAGAAGATAAGAGAGGGATGACAGACAGAAAGGGCTATTAATAATAGAAGAGAAATTATGCAACCAAGGCTATAAAACAAAGTTATGTTAATGCTTATGTTAACATGTCAGAAACTCAATGATTATTCTAAAATACTCTTGTATTTTAAAGATAAAAAGGAATTCCTTTTTATATGATCCCGTTTTAATTGTATATTTTATTTTATATTTTATAATTTTATTCAAAGTATACTTCATGCTTTCAAAGTATAATGAACTATTGTAGTTCAAAGAAACTTTTTATTTTATATTTTATTTATATTTTTAATTTTATTTCATATTTTTATTTTATATTAAATATTTTTATTTCATATTTATATATTTTAATTGATTATTTTTGTTAATTTTACATACATTTTATTTCATATTGTAATTTATTATTTTATTTTTTTAATTAATTTTATTTAATGCAAAAAGTCATGCCATTGAAACGCCATAAGAATCATGCAAAACAAACAAACAAACATATTTTATCTACATTTTATATTTGATTTTATTCAAAGCATACTTTATGCTTTCAAAGTACAATGAGCTATTGTAGTTTAAAGATACATTTTATTAAATTTTTATATTATTTAATGTCATATTTTAATTTCATATTTTATTCATTTTTATTTTATTTTCTCTTTTTTCATTTATTTTATTTTATGCAAAAAGTTATGCCATTGAAGCACTTTGTGAGAAAACTAATGCATCAGAGCATGAGAGACAGAAACTCACCAGCCTGAGCGATGTGAAGAACAGCTACTACAATAAAAGCAACACAGATCTTCATTTTCAGCACTGTTGGTTTGGTCCAGAGTTTAAAGGCACCTCACCTGCAACACAAAACACAAAAATCACACAATTACTTAATTGTAATTTTACTTAATTTACATCTAAAGCTGAGGCACGTTATTTCTGTGCCACCAAACATAATTGCAAAAATAATTATTGTTTTCATATTTCTGCCACTGGTCAGCCAAACAGATGTTCAGAGTGAATTATTCACACTTTAATGGTGGATCGACCAACAAATGCCTCACTTATGGCTGTCCCAATGCATACTGAGTTGCAATCTGAGTATTCCATTGAAAATCACCTTAAACATGCTCAATTTATTCTGGGCACGTATGACACTATGACCAAACATGTCATTGAGTGTGTGTGAAGTTGCCATAGAAACCAGGCACAGATTTTGTCAGTTTGCCAGAATCTGAATGCGTTGGACCCCAGTTTTGCATTCCATTGAAATTGGTGAGATCTGAAGGTTACGTGGTTATCTTCAAAGAGATTACAAGAGCTTGATTTGAACCTCCATAAAGGATCAAAGGCTCCGAGGGGCCGAGGGCTCAGGTACTGCCTCGCTAATAACGGTGTGCTTGTTTAAATGCAGTTATATAAAAAGTTACATAACCGTTATAGACATACCAGGAATCCTGTATCCTGGTTTCGCTATTGCAGACTCCAGCTATGCTTGACAGACCAATTATACGACGAGGTAAGAGACACGACAATGCTTCATTTGATTTTAAAAGGTAAATGTTTTCTTGCACATGAAGGCTGTTTCTAAGCATGCAAATTATGTCTAAATTAGCTGTTTTCTTTGATATTCTGCATTGGCATTGTCATGTTGTGATGATTATTAGCACTGCCAATCTGCCCAAGGCGTGATGGCTTCCTTGTCCCAAAGTAACGGTTGCATCATGACCTGTCCGATGTGTCAAGTCTTCGCTGTTATGCATCTGCTCTGTGTAGCATGCGAATCTATTGCCGTCTTTGTTATATATTGAGGGATAATGGTCTGCAACTGCTAACTTCTCATCATATTGGCACCGCAATCCGTTCCCATCTGGGTTTGTGCAAAGGATTGTGGGAATATTGCAAAGATTGTTCATCTGGTTTATTCAAAATGCAATATGTTACAGCTGCGCAAGCGTGAATAAAACAGTAAGGCGACAATCAATTTGACTTGATAACCAGCCACATATTTAATTGGCTGACTCTCGTATCGTTTTTTTTTTTCATACATGCAACACAAAAGGAGAACGAACAAACGGACAACGATTTCAATTTCAGTCTGTTCCTCACACAAAGCTATCGTATGACTTAGAATATGGCATATGGATACTTTAATGGTGCTTTTATGTGTCATTTTTTTTAGCTCGACAGACCGTCATCCCATTGTACAGAAAAGAACAGTCTAGACACTTTGTTCCTTTTGTGTTGCACCGAAAAGGAAAAAAGAGACAAGAGAGTGCAACAAGAGAGTGAGTGGATGATGAAAGAAGTTTCATTTTTGGGTGTGCTATATCTTTAAGATTAGAGCATATCTGATAGTGCTACAGGAAATATGTGGCTCAAAGCAATGTCTGCGACGACACTGTGGCAATAACAGTGAAAAATGAAAACTCGAGTCTGCTGGATGGAATAAGAGTTTATTCGAGTTTTCAGTGATCCACATGGTCATTTATTGTCATCATGCTATCAGATGTCGACCTGGCGCAACAGGAGCAGTGTCGGCGGGTCAAACACACGGCCTCTCCCTTTAAGAGCCAACGAGAGGTACTTCACATGAGACCTGCAAGAGAATAAGGAGTTATTATGGATGAAACACAAACAAAGCAATACAACTTAAAAGATGCAGCATATAGCTCTTTGAACATCTACACTCACAGTCAAAAGTTTGGGATCAGTAGGATTTAAAAAAAAGAAATGAATACTTTTATTCAGCAAGGATGCATTAAATTGATCAAAAGTGACAGTAAAGACATTTATAATGTTACAAAGATATCTATTTCAAACACAGACACGCAGCACAACTGATTTCGACACTGACAATAATAAGAAATATTTCTTGATCATCAAATCAGCATATTAGAATGATTTCTGAAGGATCATGTGACACTGAAGACTGGAGGAATGATGCTGAAAATACAGCTTTGCATCACAGGAATAAATTGCATTTTAAATATATTCAAATAGGAGTAGTGAAGTCTTACACACCACACATAACATGTGAATGACTTTATATATTGCTTACATACATTATTTAAAAACACCTGACTTTGCATTTTAGAATTTTGTAAAGCCATGTCACACTGTGCAAACTGCCATTTCAAAATCACATTTAGATATGCAGCACACCGAGGGAAAATACGTTTAGCAGGTAAATAGATGTTGTGGTGTAGTTTGACTTCTTTGCACACAAAAATAGCACCACCTTCTCTTTCCCTGCAGTTAAAGTGTAAAAGTCAGCAGACTGCTCTCTTACTTTCAGCATACTGTCTTTGTGCCAGGCGTGATGGAATTCAGTGAAAATTGACAGGAAAAAATCCCCTTATTGGGGTTTCTAATGCATACCGATTCCCCTGAGCTAAATACCACAAGATCTATGAGGCTGACGCCTGCTGAGTCGTTCAAAGGTGACATGCATCTTTCATCACAGCTCTGCATGCATTTTTAACAAAAATGTGCATTATTAACCAGCAAAATTTCCTCTTCATTTAAGCACATTTTAATCTTCTGACTATGCGTGTTAGCAGTCGACCGGTTGTCTGGATGTTGCATGCAAACACACATATCTATCTTTAGTTTTAGCCAGCTGCCCAGTTATGTAATGCATGCAGAATGACCATTTAAACATAATATTGCACAAATAATTAGTGGCGTTGCTAAATCATGCATCATGATTAGTCTCGCTCATACATACAGTATAGTTAGTTATCTAACCGAACCACTTAAACTAAGTATTCAACTTTGCGATGCAAGTCGTCCATCAACATTTGTGCTACATACATGAATGATTCTGTACCTGAGGAGAGGTGCTGTTAATTTTGGCAAGACTCTACAGGCAAAACCTGCATGTACTAAAGTATTTAGCAAAGAGACTATCAACGTGCTAAAGAGTGCACAGCCATTCATTTTAAAATAAAGTAATATATAGTCTTACTGGTGTTAGGCCAGTCGTCAACCTAACCACAGGCTCTACTCTTCAGCACAATGGTAACCCCAAAAACTCAGACATACCAGAAACCCCAAATTCCAAAATAATTAAATATTGCACACTAACAGATCTCCCCCTATATTAATACTGAGCAAAACACATGAACTAACACTTAATTTTAAGATTTACTTTCCTATAACAGTCAGAAGCAAAGCATGCTGTGAACTAAAAACTCATTCTGTGAATGTGTGTATATATGTGTGTACATACATTCACATTTATATGGGTGTGCAATATATGTGCACAATGAAGAATACAACTTTATGGATATTACATGTAATGCTATTTTTGTCTTCATTTCTAAATACTTTTGTATGTATCAATATATCGCCATGCATGGTCAATGCATATATTGCAGTATAGTGAAAAATATAAGCACTAGTTTCCCATATATGGAAATGTATTATGCAATATATCACATTATATTTTGCAGTATATTCTCATATATTTTGTTCCGTAAGGGTTGTTTCTTCATCAGAACAGATTTGGAGAAATTTAGCATTATATCATCATTACTCACCAATGGATGCTCTGCAGTGAATGGGTGCCGTCAGAATGAGAGTCCAAACAGCTGATAAAAACATCACAATAATCCACAAGTAATCCACACCACTCCAGACCATCAATTAACATCTTGTGAAGTGAAAAGCTGTGTGTTTATAAGAAATAAATTCATCAAGACATTTTTAACTTCAAACCGCTGATTCCAGGTAAAATACAAGTCCTCCATCCATAATACTGCTTTCTCCATTGAAAATTTGTCTTGTCTGAATCAGGAGAGAAATATGCACATATCAAGTACTGTTTACAAGTGAAAACAGTCCTAAGCAAATATGTCAGTGGATTTTGATGTGAGAGGACAACAGGAGATGAACTTTTTTCACTGGAGGAACCATTATTATAGATTATGGACTAGTATTTTGAAAAGAAGTGACAGTTTTAAGTTAAAATGTTTGATGGTGGATTTGTACAAACATGCAGGTTTTCACTTCACAAGATGTTAATTGATGGACTGGAGTGGTGTGGATTACTTGTAGATTACTGTGATGTTTTTATCAGCTGTTTGGACTCTCATTCTGATGGCACCCATTCACTGCAGAGCATCCATTAGTGAACAAGTGATGGAATGCTACATTTCTCCAAATCTGTTCTGATGAAGAAACAAGCTCATCAATATCTTGGATGGCCAGAGGATGAGTAAAATGTCAGCAAATTTTCATTTTTGGGTGAAATATTCCTTTAAGCATTCATATTTATTATTTGGATAAAAGCATCTTCCAAATGCATAAATAATAAAGTAAATAATTTTAATCTGGTGAACAAAACAGTAGATGAAAACATCCAATAGGAGGAACCCTAATTAGACAGCAGAATATCAGTGAATTGGATGTGAACTCAACTAGCAATCACCCAAAACTCTTAGCAATGACCCACATCACTCTAACATCAAGGCGGTGAGTTTTGCACAATAAAGCTCACCTCACATCTTGTCCAGAAAGCGTACAAACTGAGTTTATTTTCATGTTGATCTGTTGCAGACCGCTCTGCCCCTCCTGCATGCCCTCTCAGACTTCTTTACAAATCCCCAACACTGAGAAAGTCAATTCCAAAACATTACATCACCCTTGTGAAGACAAGCTTTGCTTCGATCCAGACCTCGCCTCCCGGATTCACCTCCCAATGCTATCTGTGTTTGAGTCAAATATCTCTTTCTGGGCTGTCTATCTTCGTACAGAGACTGTTGCCCTCCGTGGCCCTCGCAGATAACACACTTCCACTCCTGTCCTTCATGTTGACCCTGTCCTATCAGCACAGAGCAAAAGAGCACCAGCAGAACTCACACACAGCAAAGTCTGCCGTCTCAGCAGCGGGCAAGACGAGCAAGAGCTCATTTCATGAGTTGATTTCTATTGCAGTTACAGTTATAATACAGCTGGAAATTCAATGAAGAAAAATGGTTTGCATTAGAGATGTCAATCAATTCAAAATGTAAATTGAATTAATTACATTGTATGAAGATTAATTAATCAAATTAAAAGTAATTAGTTGTATATATCAATGTGACAACAAGACAATATTGCAGGTGAACAGACAAAAATGGCTTTAGTTCCATATCACTGAACAATGAAGTTTAATTCTCACCTATTTTCCCACCATTTTGCAATCGAGTTTGTAATTAAGATGATATACAATATATGTTTTATTTTGAGCAGCAAATCAGCATATTAGAATGATTTTACTGTATTTTTGATCAAATAAATGCAGCATAATAGCATATATACAGTATATGTGCCATGTTGTACATGGCATAGAAAAATATCTACTGTACATCACATCTCTACATCGGCATGATATATACGTCTAGACACTAACGTGAGTCATGCTGATCAGGGAAGAAAACCCACACAAGAGGATGGGAGGTTTTTCTTTTCCCTTTCATTACCCTGAAATATGTTTCAAACATACTGGCTGACTTTTACGGGAGCAAACAGGATTGACCCAGAGTAGCAGTTAAAGGAAACTTTACGAGCTCGGAGGGCCTCCACGGCACGGTTGCACTCTAAGAAAACACTATGGATAAACTTCAGCAGGAACATCTGATATAGGAAAACTCCTCATTTATTTAATTGCAACATTCGGTTTTATAATCCGAAGCATTTCTGAGCGCAGTCGCCACGATGATGTTAGAAACATACACACTGGAAACCTGAACCACAAGTTTGTAATATATAAATGCAATTACCGTAGCCTATAAAAGTCCTGGGACTACTGACTACTGTGGAGCAGATTAAAAGCCATTTTCAAACAGGCTTTCAGGCACAAAAAAATGAGTCGCTTCTGGAAGCTTCCACAGCAGAGAAAGTTGCTGACATGAGACCTTCAAGTAATAATTCACACAAAAGTGAAAATTCTGTCATCATTTACTCGCCTTTATGTTGCTCCAGACCTGTTTGATTTTCTCTGGGAGTTTAACAGAATGTTGAAGTAGCTTCTTTTGCATACAATGACAGTGACCAGAGGCTCTAAAATGCGAAGCTTCATAAAAGTAGTCCATAAGAAACAGACTGAAATGGATCAAAATATCAATAAGACAGCATACTGAATGTAATTCACATTTGCATATATTCAATATGCCACACGAAGATGTGCATGTATGATATAAAAGACTTCACCTGACTGATGGTGGCAAGTTTGAATATGCCAAAGTTTCAATATCAATACCAGCAAAAAATTCTCAATTTTACCTCAGCAAAAGCATTTTTTAAAATGTATTTATTTTATTCTGTAACAATGCAAGTCAAAGGTACAAGAACTTATATAACATTTATTTTGAATGCACTATAAATGCATTATAAATTGCTTTGAATAAACAAACCTGCCAAATGCATAAATGTAAATTCAAATTTAAAAGTTTAAAATCTTCAAAATTTGATTGAACTCTTTGAAAACTTTTTAATTATTAAAGGGGTCGTACGATGCGATTTAAATTTTTCCTTTCTCTTTGGAGTGTTACAAGCTCTTGGCGTTCCTGTAGCTTTAATACCACAGCACTTTAGCAATGCAAAATTCCCAGGAAATGCATGAACTGATATAAAACGTTCACTTCGATTGCAATGTAAGTCGCTTTGAATAAATGCAAATGCCAAATGCATAAATGTAAGTTTCAATTTGAACATTTTAAATCTTCAAAATGTATAGATTTTTTTTATTCTTTCATTTGATTTCACATTTCTGTAGCCAAAACGCAAAAGTCATGGGTTTGATTCATGTAATGCATGTACTGATATAAAATGTTTACTTTGAATGCAGCGTAAATGTGACCCTGGACCACAAAACCAGTCTTAAGTCGCTGGGGTATATTTGTAGCAATAGCCTAAAAAAATATTGTATGGGTCAAAATTATCGATTTTTCTTTTATGCCAAATATCATTAGGATATTAAGTAAAGATCATGTTCCATGAAGATATTTTGTACATTTCTTACCGTAAATATATCAAAACTTAATTTTTGATTAGTAATATGCATCCAAACTTCATTTGGACAACTTTAAAGGTGATTTTCTCAATATTTAGATTTTTTTGCACCCTGAGATTCCAGATTTTCAAATCGTTCTATCTCGACCAAATATTGTCATATCCTAACAAACCATACATCAATGGAAAGCTTATTTATTCACATGATGTATTTCAAAAAGTTGACCCTTATGACTGGTATTGTGGTCCAAGGTCACAAACTGCTTTGAATAAAAGCATCTGGCAAGTACATAAATGTTGCTATTTTAAAAAGTTTTTGTATTAATATTATTAATGCAAACCACACAATAACAAACAAATAAATTATAAAACTAAATTAAAACAATGGCAGCTTTAAAGTAATTTTCAATTGACTAAACATTACTTCAAAACTGTAAAAAGTAAACCGTCAGTAATAAAAGTAAGAACAAAGCAACAAATGGCAAACAAAAGAACAAAGAGAGCGCTTGATGGTTTTCTGTATGTAATTGTAGAGGCTTATTAAAGCTATTAAAGGGGTCATATGATGCAAGTTTTCCTTTCTCTTTGGAGTGTTACAAGCTGATTGTGCATAGATAAGATCCCTGAAGTTGCAAAGACTAAAGTCTCAAAACCAAAGAGATATTCTTTATCAAAGTTAAGGCTCTGCCACGCCCCCGTAAAATGGCTCGTTCTAACACGCCCCCACATAGGGCGTTACATTTCCGACGAGTGCTTGCGGTGTTCGGGCCAATCACAATGCACTGGGTCAGTTGGCCAATCAGAGCAGACTGCGCTTGTCGAAAGGAGGGACTTTGTAGAAAACAAAGCGTTTGAGAGAGGCGGGGCATAGAGGACCTACAATAATGTACAGTATTTGAAAAATAAATGTGTTTTTTGAACATTAAAGCATGTCAACATATTCTGTTACACCAAATATACAAAATAATGATCTTTAAAAAAGCATCATATGACCCCTTTAAAGTTATCCAGGCAACAGCAGTGAGTGATTCTCTTTTTCTCGTCATTTCTGTTGTTGACTTTTATTAATCACATTACAGAAAGCAGAAGGTCTATAAGGCAGCATTTGCACCATAAGACCTGCTGCATAGATAAGTTATGACATATCAGATGGTTCAGCCCGTCTGTTTACATTGACTTCAGACATAAATGGCGGTTTACAATAATATCTTGCCAAGATCAGCATTTATGCCCTTTTAACTCGGCTTGCAAGGCCCATGCATAGGTCAATGGGGAAAAAAATAGCACAAATCTCCTTTATTCAGCAGCGTTTCCTGAGAGAAGACAGGCTGTATGAAGACAGGCTCATAAGCTAAAGGTACAACGCCTCTAGAGTGATGAGCAGTGATGATTCATTTAATGAGAGCGGTATGTGTGCTAACGGGGAAAGAACGGAAGACGGTGAAGGTTATAGCCGCTCTCTGGAGGCCAGGGGGAATCTGAGCCTTCAGGAAGAGCTGGTGTTGAAACAGCTATTTTTACAGCCGGCTCTCTCCAGGACGCTGTCTCATGGAGGCAGTCGGTGACAAGTACAAGAGAGTTTTTACTGCTAACACAGCACTGCACCTCTGACCGAGATCTAGGTCTAGACAGATGATCAACTGGTTCACGTTCACCTGGTAGACGGCGAAGCTGCTTAGGACCAGCTACTAAGTTAGCAGTTTGACCACCTTAAAGGTGAAGTGTGTCATTTCTGCAACCTGTTTGAAAACTATTGTCAGAAATTACACTGTAAGAACTGTCTGACAACAAATAAGACCCTTAAAAACTTTGATTAAATATAATTTGTGACCCTGGACCACAAAATCAGTCATAAGGGTAATTTTTTTTAAATTGAGATTTATAGAACATCTCAAAGCTGAATAAATAAGCTTTCCATTGATGTGTGGTTTGTTATGACATAACAATATTTGGCCGAGATACAACTATTTGAAAATCTGTAATCTGAGGGTGCAAAAAAATCAAAATATTGAGAAAATCACCTTTAAAGTTGTCCAAATGAAGTTCTTAGCAATGCATATTACTAATCAAAACTTAAGATTTTGTGTATCAGTGTTGTTAACTAAAACTAAAAGTATTAAAAGCCATTTGTCAAATTGAAAAACTGAAATAAAATAAAATATAACATTACATAAAAATCTTAAACACATATATATATATATATATATATATAATTAGAAATGTTGTCTTGTCAACTCAAAGTAATAGGTTTAGGTTGAAGTACTAAACTGGGTTGTTATAGTTAACTAAAGCCATAAAAACATGAAAAAAAATGTTACTTGAAATAAATGTTACAATAAATAAACAAACAAACTTTGTTTTTTTAGCTAGTTGCCAAGACAACATTTCTCATTTTCATTTTTTCAACTCTGCAGTACTAAAATAACTAAAACTAAATAAACTAAAATTAATAAAAACGATAGACATATTTAAAATAAACAATTAAATGAAAATGACAAAAACACAACAAAATTACTAAAACTTTAACTAAAATGAATGTGAAAACATAAAATAGAAAAAAATAACTATAATGATAAATAATACAGGTACTAAAGTTACTAAAACTAAAGCTGAAATTAAATACATTTAAATAGACATATTTAAAATAAGTAATAAAAATGACAAAAGCACATAACAAAATTACTAAAACTTATGAAAACTAAAATGAAAACTAAAAATATAAAAATAAAAGCTCAAAATGTCTTAATATAATTAAATAGAGACAAAAAAAAAAAGTTGTTTTCTAAAATGCTGCACAAATGAATATGTGAATCTTTATATATATATATATATATATATATATATATATATCAATACAGTGAATCAGATTTCCCAATGCTACACATAAGAGGAAAAAGACTTTATACACAAGGTGGGAAATTAACTTTTTCAGACACAGTGGCTGGTAAATGTCTAACTTTATTGGCCATGTCGATTTCTTTCCAGCCATTTTTATCATTTAATTTCAAACGTATAAAACAATCCACCTCACATGCACCTCACATTCCTTTTTTTATCTATTCAAAATATAAATCAAATCTTACTTCAACACACATGCATCTTTTTTCCACCCACCACAGTGCAAAGAAGAAACAGATTACTAGCCGCTGCACTAAAAGCATCCCACTTTGATTATATGACAACACATTTGATTATCATCTATTATTATTATTATTATTATTACTATTATTTAGCAAGGATGCATTAAATTGATTAAAAGTAACAGTAAAGACATTTATATTGTTACCAAGAAAATCAAATAAATGCTTTTGGTATTTCTATTTATCAAAAAATCGTTTTTTTTTTCTGAAAAAAATGTGAATGTTTCCTGAGCAGGAATAATAATTTCTAAAGGATCATGTGACACTGAAATTAACTGAAATTCAGCTTTGCATCACAGGAATAAATTACATTTTAAAATATATTCACATAGAAAACAATTATTTAAAATTGTAATAATATTTCGCAATTTTACAGTTCAGTCAAATAAATGCACACTTGGGTGAGTGTAAGAAACTTCTTTTAAAAACATTTTTAAAAAATATTTTAAAAATGTGAACGGTAGTGTATTATATTTATCACATATAAAACCCCACACTTTCGATAAAAAGATCATTATGACTTCAGACTTTGAACATTACATCTTCATTACTGGCAAAGTGACACATAAGCTGGGACAAACAGGGTGTTGTTTTTGCCTTCTCTACATCCTGAAAACTCTTCCCACGCCCCTGATGCTGTTATGTGTGATTTTGACAGCATTTTATGGTTTTAAAATAAGTCATTTCGACGTTTTTGGCAGATGTTTCATAATGAGGTATAATTATCTCAGAGCAATGAACATCACACCTGCGCGGCCTGAACACCTGCAGCCCTTGGATGCTCATGAACACATGACTGCACACAGCTCTGACTCTCTGTTTGGAGCTGATGTACTGGATCTGCTGACGATGTGTCATAATTAAACCCCACAGAGTCAATGCATTACAAAACAAAAATCTACAAATAAAAACTAAAGTGTTTTAGGCCATAAATGTCATGCATGCACAAACTCAAAGAAGGTTTTGTACAAAGTTGCCAGTTGGAAATAAAATTGTAATGGAACATAAGAAGTAGAAGCTGGTGGAAACATTTCTTCGCAAATCTCAAGCATATTTGAAGGGTCACGACGAGTGTGACGAAGGAAGGAAGGAAGGAAGGGAACACCTACTGCAAAATCCACAACCCAAGGAACATTTGAAAGATCCATCACTCAAACACACACTTACAAAGAACAAACACATGCTCATGAATACGACTTGAGGAGAGACAAACTATAAGAGATCTAGATGCTCAAATTCCTGTCATTACAATTAATTGCACATACACACCCATGAGTGGGAACTCTTCAAACCTGGTTGAATCACATGCCATAAAATAAATAAATCTACAAGTGGATTTTAAATTATGTATGACAGCAAAACATAAATAAATAGAAATAAAAATTAAGCAGAAACAAACTAAAATCATTGTCTTTCTTCCAAACACAGTCATGTATTCCGGCGTATTGGTGTATAAGCTCCAATGCGTGAAATAAAGGCTCATACATGTCCAAATCAACTGCAGATTCCTTTATTCCTGCCACCGCTGACAAAGGACCAAA
This sequence comes from Sinocyclocheilus rhinocerous, assembly GCF_001515625.1. Lineage (NCBI taxonomy): Eukaryota > Metazoa > Chordata > Actinopteri > Cypriniformes > Cyprinidae > Sinocyclocheilus > Sinocyclocheilus rhinocerous. The sequence goes on from NW_015647960.1 coordinate 790,763, forward strand.
AAGCCTCTTTTCTTTTGTAGATAAGACAAAGTGTAAAGCTATCATTTTATCAGCAGTGAGAGGGAACACAGTCTCTAAATCTTTTCTCTCTGTTTTAATCTCCCACAATGATGAAACCTTTCTAAAAACACCCCATATGCAATATAGAGACCGGGGAAAACTGAAAAAATAAATAAATAAATAAAATTCCAAGGCCCCAAAGCTAAAGAAGAGTAATATTTAAGTCTGAGGGAATAAATGATGCTAAATGAAAATATGATGAAATCCAAAAACTCAAATTATAAAAAAGAAAAAGAAAAAACCCTGCCCTCATCCAAATGTTTTAGAGAGGTTTAGCCTTGAAAAATAGTGGCCACATGATATCAGTTTGTGCACTGAGATGTACTTGAGTGAAAATAGGACATTATTGTTGTGAGACGAGTAAAAAAAATGAATACCAGGCATCTTTATACACACACATAATCTACTAAAAGTGCCATGTGCATGTGACTATGAGACTAATCCTGCTTAAATATTTTGAATCGATTAACAGTTCGACATTATACCTGTACATACAGGCCAGCTGTTAACTAAAAATATTTAAAAAAAAAAATAATAATAATTGTATTAAACATATATAAAAATATTTTATTTATATTAAAAATTTTAATAAAAATT
>NW_015647960.1:791499-796753 GCF_001515625.1 Sinocyclocheilus rhinocerous
TATCAAAAATATTAATATTTTTTTTATATAAAAAAATTGAGTTAATTAATAAAATACAAATATTCTATGAAAAACTTGGCCTTGGCAGCTAACTAAAATAAGTTTAAGTACTAAAATTACTAAATAGCTAATTAGACATAAAAAAAACGAATAAAAATATCAAAAAACAATAATAACATTTTAAAACTTTGACTAAATATTAAAATATAAAAATATAAAAAACAATACCTAATACAAAATATCAATAAATAAAATAAATAATAATACAATTGAGATGTTGATGCAAGCTTCATAGAAAGTGTTACCGAAGATTTCAGAACTAACAGAGACGCATCTCAGCTCAAAGGCTGCACGGGTGAAGTGGAGAACAGGCTCTAATTAATGTAGATAGAGATTCAGATCAGCCTAAGAGGTTGTGATTAATCTGTTTTGACACACGTCACAGATCTCTCAAACCAACGAAGGAAACCCTCCACTAAAATGTTATGGTTGTTTCTTGGGACTCTCATTTTAATGTCACTTTTTTCCGACCCATTTAAAGAACATAAAAGTGCAGTAATGATGTTTTTGTCCAATTAGGTGAGCCGCTCTCAAAGGATGACTTGTTAAGTCAGGATGTCAGCGGTGGCTTGTCAAGAAAAGGGCGAGCGTTGGGAACCCGTGAACCATTATCACTTAAGACAACATGATATGATACAACTACATTAATCCCCATAGGGAAACTAGCATCAGGCTACACAAAGCTTCAGTGACGAGGGAAAAGACAATATATGCTACACACACAGCAAATATAAACCTATGATCAAAATGACAGCTGAATTCCAAATGTGTTTGTCATTCCGGCAAAACAAAAGCATCTCTGGACTGACAGAGTTTTTCCTGGCCTGTTGGCAAATATTGCAGATGTATGAAAAGCTGGCATAAATAACAATGCTATGTCCCTTTCTGAAGGCCGTTTAACTCGTCAATTTTTCATCAAATAGTCAAAACACAATATATTTGATAACTGATGCAGCTTCTACGCAGAGTAAAATCACTCTAGATTTAGCCATAATATAATTAACTCATGGCGCCATACGGCAGTGCTAGTGGAGCAGAAATGAATTGAACTTCATGTTCAACAAATCTGAGGGTTTCAGAACGTGAAGATGTCTAAACACCTCTGGGTCAGAGGCCAGATCAGCTTTCAGACAAGTTCAGTGAGCGGATGTGGATCGTAACCTCTAAACCGTCACATGCCTTTTTCACTGCAAACAGACATTTGCAGCCAAAACATGAAGTGCTTCAGTACTGGACGGGGTTCATATTTTGATGATTTTCATCTCTAATCGCTTCACCAGTGGTGTGTAAACAGGCATCAGCTGGTTCAGATTGTTGTCTGCTGATCCAACAGGTGGCTCAGACATTCACTTATAAGCACAGGGAAGTGGACCATAATTAAAAACAAGCATCCAGGATATCATTGGAATGGGTGGTAATGAATTTTTAGTGCTTTGGCTGTGGTGCAGTAGTTACAGTACAGTCACTTAGTATAATTTCAGAGATATTGGGACAAACAGGCTGTGTTTCAAAACTCAATGACTGACCTACATAGCAGAAACATGCACCATTCATAACTGATTTGAGAACGCCTTTTACATTCTAATTAATTTCCTGAATTTGAACTGAAGAACAGGATGTAGAATTCCAATTCAAATTTAATTGCAAGTAGAATGAACTGAAATTTAAAGAAAAACATACAAGTGTAATTTGGATGGATGGATGGCTGGATAGACAGATGGACTGGTTATTTATGAAAAGAAAGATGGATGGATGGATGGATAAAACAATAGATGATTGGATATAGATGGATGGATGGATGGATGGATGGAACGATAGATCGATTGGTTATTTATGAAAAGAAAGATGGATGGATGGATGGATGGATAGAACAATAGATGATTGGATATAGATGGTGTAGGGATTTCTAAATATGAACAGACCCTGATATGCCACTATCAGCCATCATGAGGTCCGGATTAATTTATAGAATGATAGATGGATTGGATATGGATAGATAGAATGATAGATGGATTGGATATGGATAAATAGAATAATGGATGGATGATAGAACAATAGATAGACTGGTCATTTATAAAAAGAAACATGGATAGATAGACAGATAGACAGATAGATAGATAGATAGATAGACTTCCCTCTGTCACATCATGCTGGATCTGTCACCGGATGCTTATTCTGAAACCTCATGATTTACATATTAAGCAATGCTTATATTCCATGAAGGGTCAGTACATTTCAGGTTCAGTAAAAACACTTAAGTTAATGATGAAATAATTCCAGGGAAGCTGCACGGGTGGTTTGTCTCCCAACCGCACACAGTGACAAATCCTCCTGGGAGGAAGACACGCAGGCTAATTATACTCACGTTAGAAAGATTTAAACTGTCGTTAAGATTAAGCGAAAAATACCAAACACGCTTAATGCATGATAAATATAAAGTGCGCATTAAACACCTTTGACACACACATCACGGGAACACAAACCCACAAAGCACATCAGAGATCTGCCAGAATGCCACAAGCATCGCCCGGGCTTAATTAAAAAAGACAGAGAGAAAGAGAGTGAGAGACTGGAGTATTGGCTTCAGATAAGTAAAAATCCTGCCTTGTATACCAATGACAATCCCAACAGATTTACTGCACAACAACATAATCCAGCTTTATAGCTTGTATTTAAAGGCACAGCAAAAAAAAAAAAAAAAAGAAAAATTTATCATCATTATTCACTCTCATGTCATTTCAAACCCATATGCTATTTTTTTTTCTGTGGAACAAAAAAAGAAAAATGCGATATGTTGTCTCTATGAACTGTTATATGAAAAAGACAACATTGGCTCAACATGCATCTACCTACATTTTTTGCACCTATACATACAATTCACTGCCGTTTCCAGTTGAAATGACCACTAGTGGCACTAAAACACTAACAACATTTATTATTTTTCACACAAATTATGGTTACGGACCAGATTATTGATTAATAAAGACTTTATTTGCATGCTGTTCCTTGCACAATACTTTGTTGTGACCATAAAACAATTTTATCATGATGCCTGGTTTGTAAACTAAAGCTGGGCTCACACTACAGGAGTTTTAAAATCCTAACCGATTATGAAATCTGGTTGCAGCACACACATAAGGAGAATCTTTGCAGATTATTTTCTCTCAAATCTTAAACATGCACACACTACAAGATTTGAACATCATGGCGCATCACACACTACAAGATATTATTAAGATTATCATGCCAGAGGGAGCGCCTCAAGTGATCGCCTCGTGTAATGCGTGAGCAAGAATCTCACCGCAAGAATCCGCAAGCGGGTTTCCTTCACTCATACAAAACTGGACGTGTGCTTTTAACTATACATTGTTTTTTTTAATTTTATGAATTGACTCTGCTCTCGCTCAGATATTGCGTGTAATTTAGCAGCACTCACCGGACATTTCATTTTCAAACTGCCGCGATACGTACAACAACCAATGGAATAAAACATTGCTAGATTCATGTTTAGTGAATGTTCAATTTAAAGTTTAAAGTTTGGAACCATTCAAAAAACCCCACTGACTTCAGGACGATGGAACTGGAAGTACTAAAATGAGAAGTTCTTTCCAAATCTTGGCCTACAAAGATACGTCATCCCTTCAGCACTCTCTTATTCGTCATATCTGCTTCATCAGTGTGCACATCAAGTTCATAAGAGATAACATTTGAGATTCAGGTGAGCACAGATTCTGGGATAGAGGTGAGACACCTGCATGTGAGAGTTTGCTCAGCACTTGCTGATAGATTGTTACTCTGAGCTACTGTGTTGATGTAGGCAGTCACTAATCATTTGACATAGTTAGCAAGATAAGAGAGATAAGGACAAGTCCATCCTCGTCAGTTAAAAGCCAGGAGAGGTTTTTATTTGCATTCAGGACACACGTTCACACGCTTTTCCTTTCTCTGCCACTTGCATTTAGGAATTCAAAGAATGGATTGCATGCACTGAAGACAAGAGAAAGCAGTCACACTTTCTTAAGCACACATACGCACAAAAGAATCACATCTTTCCAAATCAGAGCTCAGCTACCTGTGCCACAAGCGACTGCAATCAAATTAACTTGTGGATGACTGTCAAAGTCAAAGTAAAGCGCAATCATACAGATTGTGTCTTCTATTCATGTAAGGAGATGCTGCCATTCATCCTTAAAGGAATAGTTCATCCAGAAATGAAAATGTGCTGAAAATGTGCTCACCCTCAGGCCATCCAAGATGTAGAAGAGTTTGTTCGGAACAGATTTGATATGTAGCTTTACATCACAGTGAATGGGTGCCGTCAGAAGAAAGTCCAAACAGCTTATGAAAACATCATAATAATCCACTTCCTCCAGTGGAAAAGTCCATCCCCTGTTGTCCTTTCACATCAAAATCCACTGACATATTATTTAGATCCACTTTGGACCGTTTCTTGCTTATAAACGGTGCTTGATCTGTGCATATTTCTCTTTATGTGACTTTTTCAGTGGAGGAAGTAAAGGACTCAACAGTTGAAGTTAAAAACATCTTAATTATGAATTTGTTTCTTACAAACATAAATATTTTTGCTTCACAGGATGTTAATTGATGGACTGGAGTGGTGTGGATTATTGTGATGTTTTTATCAGCTGTTTGGACTCATTCTGACGGCACCCATTCACTGCAGATGATCCATTGGTGAGGAGGTGATGTAATGCTAAATTTCTCCAAATCTGTTCTGAAGAAGAAACAAACTCATCTACATCTTGGATGGCCTGAGTACGTTTTCAGCAAATTTTCATTTTTGGGTGAACTATTCCTTTAAATCGCCACAAGTGCATGTAGGCCTAGCTAAGAAATTGAGCGTTCAAAGTAGGACTGGGCGTTTTTTCCGATTTTAACAATGAATTCAAATTGAATGTTTTGCCATGATTTTATTTTCTATACATCGAGGAATCAAGATTTTGAACAGAAATATTACCAAACGTTAGAATTAGACACTTTGACAATATGCCAATGTTAACAGTAAAGAGAAAAGAATGATCCAACCGCATGTCGGCACACGTGATTACGTGCGACGCACTCTGTGAAGGACCATAAGTAGAATATATCATTAGGTGCCATTCACACAGAATGCACGTTTGTGTTGACAAAGATGCGACGCGGGCAGTGGAATAGGAAAAAATGCAGGAAGATG
>NW_015647960.1:796956-797131 GCF_001515625.1 Sinocyclocheilus rhinocerous
TGGATGGATTATCTCGGCAAAGGAGAAGTGCTCACTAACACAGATAACACAGATTTTGTTAACAATATTTGAGAGAAATAGGCCTTTTGAGTACATAGAAAAAGTCTTAGATCTCTTAGATCTTTTGGTTGGTCTCAGGGGCAAAAACAAAAGTGTTGCGTTTATAATTTTGTTC
>NW_015647960.1:798839-819343 GCF_001515625.1 Sinocyclocheilus rhinocerous
TTTATTCAACCTTTAAGCCATTCTAGGTGTATATGACTTTTTTCTTTCAGACGAATAATATTAATATTTATATTGATATCCATATAATTTTCTTACACAAAAGCATCAATTTGCTTCAGAAGGCATTTATTAACCCCCCAGAGCCGTGTGGAGTACTTTTTATGATGATGGAAGCACTTTATTGGACTTCAAAATCTCACTGCTAATATAAAGCTTGGAAGAGCCAGGACATTTATTAATATAACTCTGATTATATCCGTCTGAAAGAAGAAAGGGGTAATTTTCATTTTTGGGTGAACTATCCCTTTAATGGTCAGCTTTATCATAAATTTGAATACCAAACTGTACACCAATGTATCATTTTATTTTAGCAATTAATTGTATGCACACCATGCACTGATGCACTTTCAACATACACTAACAGTAATGTACGTAGTCATGAAATCTGAGAACTTCCTCAACAAAATCTGATAACTAGTGGTCACAGAGGAAGCAGTTGAGACACATTTTACTACCATGTGTAAACAGCTATGTGTTTTGAGTGACCATTTGTGATCACATCACACCAAGACCTTAATAATAGGTGTAATAATACTAGGGCCCGTTTTCTTTAAGTGTGAAGCGTGGACATGCAGCAGTTGTTTCTCTGTGTTTGTGTTTATACCTTCACCAGAGCAGCGATGGCGCTGCGAGATCTCTCAGTCTGCAACTCATCTTTGTCAGACACACACATGGAGTCCCAGACTTCACCTCCCTCCATCTGCAGCTCCACCAGACAGTGTCTGTTCCTCGCGCTGTACTCAACCAGATTAATAAGCAAGCCCAGACCCTAAAAACACACACAAATACAATGAAAAACACCTCATTTAGATAAACAGGAACCACAACATAGACAGAAAACCTGGTTTCAGCTTGATAGGAATGTCACACACAACTGGTCTGCACAAACAAAACAAAAATAGGATTGGACAATTTAAAAATATTTTACACTTTTATTTTAGATATGTAAATTATATAAATGATACTACTCAAATATATATTTAAAAAAAACTAGTTAAAATCAAGGCATGTTTTCTGTATTTTTTCACTAAAAGCACACAAGAGTGAGATTTAATCATTTTCAGTTATATGAATAAATTAGGGATAGGAAAAGTAAAGTTCATTTTTAAGTATGTATTGGCAGATATCCTATGGCATTATGCTCATGCTATTTGAGCTAGGACTGGGCAATTATAAATATTACCAAACATTAGAAATAGACACTTTGACAATATGTTAACAGTAAAGAGAAAAGAATGATCCAACCGTATGTCGGCGCACGTGATTAACCGCTCACGTGTGACACGCTCTGTGAAGGACTATAAGTAGAATATATCACTAGGTGCCATTCAGACAGAATGCACTTCTGTGTTTACAAAGATGTGCCGCGGGCAGTGGAATAGGAAAAAATGCAGGAAGATGGGAGTTGAACTTCTTTTAACTTGAGCGCCTTGTTTTTAGAATGCTGTTTCATGCATGAGACGTTGCAATAGACGCGAGCGCAACATTCAAACACGTCCATGTTTACATAGAAAAAACAATGGAAAAGCAGCGCAATCAAATGCAAACCTGTAAAGAACTACTACTGTATGTATATTTCATGTTTGCATCATGGTGACATCAGGCTGAAAGCTGCTGTTCATTGTTTTTTACAGAACATTTATAGTTAATAATAGTATATATACTGGTACCTTCAGTCATTTTGAATTACCTTGACTTTTGAGATTTTTTTAAAGCATTTTCCTTGTATTATTTCTGAACATCTAATATGTATAAGACACGTTTGTACAAGATGTAATTGTAGTTCATGCATCTTTTTTGCAAAGATATTTAACAAGTGATTTGTTTAACATTTACATCATGTTGACAACTTCATGTGTGGTGCACTTGGAATAGAATTTTTTTTAATTAGAGGGTTAATAAAGAAAAAAAGTTACTTGAATCATGTTGTAGTTACATTTTCAAGATGACGTTAAAAATCGTAAAAATAGAGAATCAGTCAAACGTTCTAAAAAAAAAATCAAGATTTTATTTTTTGGCCAAATCGCCCAGCCCTAGTTCAGAGAGAGTACAAATGATTTGTTTTAAAGGCCCCTTCATTCACAAGGTTGCGAAAATGCCTTGCATCAAAGTTGCCATGACAAGCTGGCGAATAACCTAGCTAAACATTTGATGAATTGCCCGTCACAGAAGTGATGTGTGCCGCTGATAACTTTTCAGCCGAGCTTTGCTCTCTTAACAAGCTCACCTCATTTCCATGTGCCAGACGCATGGCGAGGCACAGGCGTTTCCAAGCCAAACGCATTTCCAAGCCCGATGCATCGTATTAAACAGTTGGTTAGCGCGCTGTCCTGACATGTCGCAGATGATGAAAACTCACCGCATTTCCTATTAATCTCCACTCCCATCATCTTTATGTTTGTAATGCAGCGGGGCTTGAAGGCTAGACGTACAGAATACATTACCCATCAGGCACAGGTGCCAGGTGGAAGTGATGCGGTGAGAACTTGGCTTGAGTTTCACTGATAAATCAGTCATTTTTTACAAATTGACACTTTTTTTATACTGAATAATGGCGGCACGCTGTGTCCAATAATGATAATTAAAAGAACACATGACAATTCTGTCACTAATACATCAATCCAAGCCCTCTTATATATACAGCACTTTTCTATACAACCACAGTTTAAAATCCCCACATCTGTAAAGCTCTAAAAAGCAAGCAGTTTATATTATTTCAGAGTTTTTAGTGGAGGAAGAATACCAGTCAATAACAATTTAATTTTATGGATATATCAGTTATTAGCTGATATGTTTGATTTCAATAAAAAAAAAACAATAATAATGTAGTAGGGCTGGGTTTTGACACAAATTTCACGATTCGATTCGATTCTCATTCACAAGCTTGTGATTCGATTCGATTACCAATTCGATTCAATATCGATTATTTTGGATACATAGCAGGTTAATACTTCTACTTCAATTCGTTTTTTGAAATATAAACATTTAAATGATGGCTGTCAAAAACTTGATGAATTTATTCAAACATAAATGAAACATTGAAGAACAGTAAAAATTATAATGAATATGTTATATGGTGCATATATTGAGTAAAATGCCCCTCTCTACAGTTTATTTTTCTAGCTGATTAATGAGTTTATGGTCACCGAATATGTTTTTCTGAGGTAAATGTGCCGTTAAGTGACATTGTTTACAAGCCGTTATATTGACGTATTTGCGCGGCTGAAACACTGATTGAGCGATTATGGGAAGTGCCCTTCAATGTTCCGTCCATTAACTGAAAACAGGCTAGACTAATCGATTCTTGGGATTTAAGAATCGATATCGTTCCGTAAAAATGTGAATCGATTAAAATCGAGATATCGATATTTTTTTACCCAGCCCTATAATATAGAGATTTGTTTTCTATGACAGACTTTAAAAGAAATATTTATATTTCACAGTTTATATTTCATACTGTACATTATAATATTGTGAGGTATAAATTCACTCTAAATACACTTCCATTCAAAAGTTTGGGATTGATAAGATTTTTTTATGTTTTTGAAAGAAGTTTGTTATGCTCACCAAGGCTGCATTAATTTGACCAAAAATACAGCAATATTGTGAAATATATATAATATTTTCTATTTTACTATATTTTAAAATGTAATTTATTGCTGTGATGCAAAGCTGAATTTTCAGCATCATTCCTCCAGTCTTCAGTGTCACATGAACCTTCAGAAATCATTTTAATATGCTGATTTGCTGCTCAAGAAACATTTCTGATTATTATCAATGTTGAAAGCAGTTGTGTTGCTTAATGTTTTTGTGAAAACCAAAATTTATTTTAGGATTCTTTGAAGAATAGAAAGTTCAAAAGAAAAGGGTTTATTTGAAATAGACATTTTTGAAAAAAACATTTTTTGCAACATTTAAATGTCTTAACTGTCACTTTTGATCAATGTAATGCATTCTTAGTGAATAAAATTATTAACTTCTTTCAAAAACATACTAACCACAAACTTCGAAAGGTTTTTACATTAAAATCACATACAAAATATTTATTTTAGTGTTTTAATTTTCTTTAACAAACTAATACAGATGCCCATTGATCATTATCAGCCATAACATGAGAAACTCAGATGGGTGAGTAAACAATGACAGAATTTCCATTTTTAGATGAACTATTACATTAATTTCAGGTTTCTCTGAGTGAACTGTCTCTCATCATGGTATATGAAGTTTGTGGAAACCATTTCCACCAGCCCTGACCCTGTGGTGACAAATAAAGATCCCATTCTCTTCCTCCTTCTCCCACAATCTCATCCAATGACTGAGTAGCAACTATAGTCGAATGTCGTGCCGCTGTCAGTACCAATGTACCTTACAGAGAGTGAATGGTTTGGAGAGGTAAACACCGCCCATCAGACGTGAAGACAAATGACAGCACCGACAGGCTACGCTAACGACGGGGGGCAGGCGAGCCGAGGAAGGTTGAGAGTTCAGAGTGAGCAAAAACCCAAATCTGCATTCTGATTGAAGCCATTATTATGCTGTGTTTTGTCCACTGGCTGCATACTAGCACTTGTGTGCTTCCCTGGGGTGAATCTAGATGAGAGAAGCACGCTGCTCTTCTTGCACACTAGATATCTTGCTCTTTCATAGTTTATCGTACTTTTTCATCTATTCTTGTCTGGACTCTTTCCACCGCTGTCATTTCAGCTGCCGCACTTGAATCTAAAATCATCTTTTTATTGAAAAAGGCATCAGCTGTTTCATATGTATATATGGTGGGCTCCAAAAGTCTGACACAGCATTGAAAATCTGAGATTGAAAACCTAACTTAAACCTGGAACTAAAAAGAAAGTTTAAAGATTTTGAAAAAATGTCAGAAATTACACACAAATCATACATATAGCTACATTTAAATATAATATGAATGGTAAAAGTAGTAGTACAATGATTGAATATATTGAAAATATATTATTATATATTTAAAGTATTGAATATTTAATGTAATTATAATACTATATATATACATTTATATATAACTGTGTTAATATATAAAAAATGCTAAATAAATTGACTAAATATGTGTGTTATATTATAAAATTAATATTATATATAATTATATATAAAAGAATATATTGACTGAAGACTGTTATTCTGTGTTAAGAAAACAAAACTAGAGGTATTTCATATTGCATGGAGGGAAAGTACTTCTACATACAGAAAAGCCTTAAAAACCACACAATTACTTTTCATCTCTTTAGAAAAGAACCCCAGGTATTTATTCAATACAGTGGCTAAATTAACAAAAAAATAAAGCATCAGCAGGCGCAGACATTTCCCAACAGCATAGCAGTAATAACTTTATAAACTTCTTTACTTTCAAGATCAAGAGTGCACTCAGCTGCGATCTTAAAACTCTGGCCATTTGATAATACCTAGAATATCAAAATCAACTGCGGACGACAGATCCTTTTTCTTATTTAGCGCCCAAACTCTGGAACAATCTACCTAGCATTGTTCGGGAGGCAGACACACTCTGTCAGTTTAAATCTAAATTAAAGACCCATCTCTTTAACCTGGCATACATATAACACACGATCACTTTCCTATAATTCAAATCCGTTTGGATTGTTAGGCTGTTAGGCTGCATTAATGAGGTCAACAGGAACCGGAAACATTTCCCATAACACCAGATGTACGTGTTACATCATAAGAAGAATGGCATCTACGCTAATATTAGTCTGTTTTATTCTTATTCCGAGGTCACTGTAGCCACCCAGATCCAGTCTGTATCCAGATCAGATGGTGTTATTAGCACCTAAAGACAGATCCCCTGTGAAGACATCGTCAGCCATCGGCTCAAGACCACGAGAACCAGATGAGTCCTCTGCTCAATTTGACGTGTGTTGCAGCCTGGAATTAAACCACACCATGCTGGTTTCGTCCGGCCAGAGGAGAACTGGTCCCCCCAACTGAGCCTGGTTTCTTCCAAGGTTTTTTCTCCGTTTCTGTTCTGTTTCAGTTTTGGTTCCTTGCCACTGTCACCTTTGGCTTGCTTAATTGGGGACACAATTTATTTCTGGCAACATTGTTGACTTGACTGCACAAACACTATTGGAAGAGAATTTAACTGAGCTGGACGATGACATCACAGAATCAATAATGAACTGACTTAAACTGACAAACTGACTGTCGCTGTTTTCTATTGTCCACTTGCATTATCAGCACACGTTTTTCCTCTTTAGCACTGTAAAGCTGCTTTGACACAATCTGTATGCACTATATAAATAAAGGTAAAAAAAAAAAACCTAAAGATGCAAGATTATATATCTTCCTGCCAAACAAATGATAGTTATGACAGAATTAAATGCAGGTTTTCAAATAAGGCCAATGAAATGAACAGACTCTTTGCTCCAATAAATCAAGCCTATGTTTCATTCTCGTGTGCCGGCGCTTGTCTTTCTTTTAAATATTCTGACTTGGTGGCTGATTAGGGATGCATTTTACTGGAGTGGGAGGACAATTTGAGGAGAAAAAAATGCCTTATAGTTTATTGTAAGCATCTCCTTTTGAAGCTGATCCTTCAGCAGCCTTGAACATCATAACGGGAGTGACAGCCATCATCGCCCACCGCTGACGAAAAAACAGATGCTAAAAGTACTGTGATTAAATTTATTTAAGGCCACAAATGAAGATCAAGAATTAAACACTAGAAGCATGACATCAAGAATGAACGAAAAAGCTGTTTGATGAAACGCAAGATTATTGGAAAATGTTTGAATGAAGATGAAATTATTAATAAACATGTTAAGTTCCACACAAAGCCTTCAGCGTGGCATTTTAGTTTGAAACTGCAGCATTTCTGCAGACCAACAGGCTTTATCCTTAGGTCACTTATTTATCTGCTTTAAAATCAAGGCTGGAAAAAAATGTTCTATATGAAACAGAAAGTGGTTTCTTTGTGAAATAGATTTTTCCTGTGCAAATGCAGCAGCCTTGCATTTCAATTCTGGCCCTTTCCATCCGCAGATGTATTCATGCCCTCGTAGTGGGTGTGCAAACGGGACCTGAGCTACTTAAAAGCTTTAAAACTCTCGAGTGACAAGTTTAAAGGTTGATGCTTTAAACAATGCTCAACTTCCCACACTTCCTTGTTTCCTGGTAAAATCATGAAGCATTGCATTTACAGCGCAGAGATCATAGCTCGACAGAGATGATTGTGTCTGACAGACTGTTACTGATTCTCTTGGGGCCACTAAGTGCACAAGTGGTTCACGACGTCAACTGCAAGAATAGACACTAATAGCAATTCATGTTAAATTAATATCTGCTCTTGATGATGAATATGACAGTAAAAACCTTTAGATACAGTTCTTTAGCGCTCACACCATGTCATCGCTCAGGTCGCTTTGAGCAATGCACATTTGAAGTGTTTTGCAGCATTGTGAGATTCTAGATGTTCTTAGTCAAAGCAGTGAGAAAACGAAAAAGCCACCCAGGCCACATCCAGAAAAATGTGTCTAACACCATAACCAAGGCCAGACTGCAGCAGCCGTGCAGGAAAAAAACATTCAGCACAAATCATCAGGTACCACTTTTCACCACCAATCAGGCCTTTTCAGGTCCTAATCAGTTCAGTATTAAGGCTCTTTAATTGTCCATCATGTTCACACAAAAGCAAATAAATGGACTTTTGAGGTGCTCAGTGAGCACACTGGAACATCCATTCATGCCAGCTGCAAGCGCTGCCGATTTAATTGCAATAATCCTCCATTGCCTGACCTGAAAATATAATATTGAAAAAGGAATCAAGAACGAGGATTTTTCAACACGCTCAAGGACAGACTATTTTGTGAGGTAAGCCGAACAAGAAAAACACTGCAGTGAATTGTTGTAGAGGTCTAAATCTTTCATGCTGGGCTAGTAGAATTAATTTTTTCCCACTGTGACCTGGAAGGTCAGTGTATGAAAAGAGGGCATGAGTGCTGGCCCAAGAGAACTGCTCATGGAATTTGATTACGGAATATAATACATTTTCTCACTGTTTTTATCGAGCCAAGAATGTGCCATCTCTCAAATAGACCACATCAGGGTTTCAAACAGGATTTGTTTTTGCAGTGACAGACAATGAACCCACTTACAAAACACTTAACAAGTTGTTAACAGTTTAACAGCTCACTGAAACTCATATGTTTATCTTTAACTATGCAGTCATGTGAACAATCCATTAGTAATTAGACTGATTCAAGTTTCAATTACCTTGCAAAGATGTACAGTATTTAATATTGCTTAATATATTCATTTGGTGCAATACACCAGTAGGCGGTGATAAATTACTGTAAATCGTTCATTCAAATGATTTGTTCACAAACACTGATTCAATCAGGAAGAAACACTTGAATTTATGTGTGTATCATTGAATCACTCATTCAAATCATTTGTTCATAAACAAATTAATTCAGGAAAGATACAAGTGACTGTCCATATGAGTAAAGATCATTAGATCATTCGTTCAAATGATTCGTTCAGAAAAAAAAAACTGATTATTTCAGGAACAAAAAAAAGTGACTGGCTTTACGAGAGTTTCACTGAATCAAATGTTCAAATGATTCGTTCATAAACAGGTTATTTCAGGAATGCAACAAGTCATTGACTTTACAAAAGTGTCATTGAATCAATTATTCAAACGATTTGTTTAAAGCCAGGGATTCATTCAGGAAAGAAACAAGTGATTGACTTTACAGCAGTGTCACTGAATCAATTGTTCAATCGATTTGTTCAAAACCACAGATTCATTCAGAAACTAAACAAGTGACTGACTTTACAAGAGTGTCATTGAAACATTTACGCAAATGATTCATTTACAACCACGGATTCATTCAGGAACGAAATAAGTGACTGATCTTACAAGAGTGTGACTGAAACAATTATGCAAATGATTCGTTCAAAACCACGGATATATTTACTGAGAGTGTCACTCATTCAAACGATTCATTCAAAACATCTATTTTAATTATATATTTATAATTTAAACTAAGACAACAGATTGTAAATAGGGCAAAAAGCAAGCAACCCCACAAAGCGGCAGTATGTAAGCGAACCCACAGCAATCAAACATCTCTGCCCTTTAATGATTTTCTATTCAGCCACATTGTTCTTTGTTAGCAAAGGGGAAAAGCCAAGTATCATGACTGTGGCGTTGATTCAAAGGGCCTCTGTGGAGTCTAATTGATTAAGGAGTGCTGTGCAGTGCACGTAAGACCCTCAGTTATTCACGCTATCTGTTATTGACTGCTCTCAGTAGCTTTACCACACCGCTCTAATTGCCTTGAAGAGACGGTCAGTTCCTTTAAGTGCCAAGACAGAAGAAAAACACAAACAATGCATCACTTTTCCTGAGAGTCTCGCTCGTCTTCCCTCGGTTTCTCTCGTTCTCTTTCTGAGATTTGTTCGTGCAGTCATGGTGGCCGCTGGGGAGAGACGTGTATCAGACAGACAGAGACATTCATTAGACGTATCTCTGGCCCCTGACTCCCTGAAACCCACATGGCCTGAGGCGCTGGAAAACATACTGCATTACCTAAATCACAACCTAAACTCCCTCATGCAAACTAGGACCCCAAACAATGTCAGAATATAAATTCCCAGCAAAAACAACTACTCGGTAACCATTCCCATTTTTGCTTCACAACTTACTGTCAACAAACATATTACCATTATTATTGACCAATAACTTATGATTCTTTGCAAAGTTTCATCAGCCATCTATTGTCAAATTGAAATGAATATAAAATGTTTATTTAAAAAAACTCATTAAATCGGAGTTTTGTAAGTCATCCCAATTACAAAAGAGTTAGCTTGTTACGCTTGCACCGTTTATTTTTTATCTTTTTATTAGACATTGATAAAAAAAAAGCCTGCCACATGCAGTGGCGATAAATGAGTTTGCGTGCTGTTGCCACTACTGACAGAGGCTATTTGCATAGCATATTCATTCTCTGATGCAGACATTTTTGACAGGGCTATTTGTGTCCCTTTCACATTAAGGCTCATACATATAATTACTTATTTGTGCAGCCTGACGCCTTGTTATTAACTGCACCGACTACGGGGAAAGCACTTTCCATTGGAGAGCGACAGAAGTAAAATGGCCCCAAAAAATGGGCCAAAGTTGCACAGTTTTCTTGTCCTTCTCCTTTCTCTCTCTTTTAGTGGTGGAATTGAATGTTTAGAAGATCTTCAGAGAGAAAAGTCCTGTCAATGTTCTTTTCCTTTCTGTCACACAGTATAAATCAGGACAAACGTGGACATTTTTGAAAGAGCCGCAGTACGGTTTCTGCAGGAATGGAAAGAACTTCAGCGTCCCGGGCGCCAAGAGAAGGATTAACATGTCAACATAATGCAATAATAAGACCTTTTATGGTTATTAGTATTCTAGTGGCATAATAACAAGTGACAGGACACTGATTGGATGTTAATTGTTTTCCGCACATTCAATGCAAGCCAAAGGTGAGGCGTTCCAATAGTATTTGAGGAACGTTTCTCCGCGGTCTGCGGAGACGGCAACGAAGACGGCCAGCGATCTGACCCAAATAAATCGGGGCAAAGTCCAGCATCCCTCTTTCCCCACCTGCCGTTTAAAGGTTCAATTGTTCACTTTGATTTATATGTGCTGTCCTGCTGCGCGGCATGCAAACCGCTACATGCACCAGTAATAGTCTGGTCAGTGGGACCCGGGTTCAAAACAAATGAGAGCGATGCACAAAAACACGGCAAACACCTTTGCACACACACCTGAAAACAAACTCATCAATCCACAATTTGTCTCTGTCTCGCCGCCAATGGTTTTCCAAATTAGACTGCAGTAAATTCGTAATGAGCAACATTTTTCTAAGTGAAGCGCAGCGCCACACATTACACTTTTTCTGAATTTCGAGATGTGTTTGTAAGAGCTCGGGATAATGAGGTCATGCCAGGCCAGGTGGAATATTTTGTTAGAGATCTTAACATGCAACCCACCGCTGCGAGGCCAATTAAGAACCGACACTAATTATAAAATGTAGGTAATGAGTTAGTGGGGGTGAAACTCAAAGCTGTGAAGTTTGAGAGCGTGCATGTGTGTGCAAATGCGTATTTGTTGTGTTTCGAGGGGAGAAAACGCTTCTTTGATGTTCATGCATAACGATTCTTAAAAAAAGCAAGCTCTACAAAGCACCCCGTGTCCCTAATTAGGGATTCCAGAGCATAGGAAAGCAGTCATAACACAAGCCATGAGAAACTGCAGGCTAGGGTTTTTGGACCTCGCTTTGCATTGCTGTCATTTTTACGCTGTGTTCCTCTGGCAAGTTCCCACACGCAGTCGCCGCATATATACAGACTCTCTCAGTCCACTCCACATCCACACACAAAACATTACAAAAGTCTTAATCACCAGTGAGGAGAGCAGCAAGACTCAACCTGATATGTTTGACTCGCCGCTTTCAAACATGTCTAGAAAACCAAACTAATTGCATTTTCAACTGACAGCTGCAAATGTCAAAACACACGTGTGGACATTCCACTTAAACTTTTTGAGCTCTAAATAGGAACTTGGCCAGCGGCAGACAAAACAAATGACAATGCATTCTTAACGTGAAGCAGTGGACAAACTGTCAACCAGATTTGAGTAAATAAAGAGAGTTTTGACAATGCAACCAAACAACAGTTGATCTCTACAGTCAAACATGCTAAGTTAGACCAAATATGCTAAAGGCTTCTACATTGAAGATCAAAATTTCCATGCAATGCAATAAGTGCAAAGAAACATGCTCAGGTAATCAACAGTAGCATGTTGCATATGGATGCTGACTCTTTTTCTGCTTTGTTCTAAATAAGAACATTGCATTGTAAGTATTAAGTATTAGATCTGACAGGATAAAATTTTTTTTTTGAATGAGATCTGACTGTCAGAAGAAAGCTTTGCAAAAAGAATTCCACCAAATGTGAAAGACCAAATGTAAAAGTTTAACAAGCTGCCACTGAAAAAAATATCCTCATATCGATCAAGCACTAATCTGAATATTGAGGGGGTCATGATTTTATGTCTTTGGGGGTTACAGCCCCGCTTGACAACACAACCCGAGTCAATAACACACTGGCAGCAGTTCAAAGACACACTAGAGCCAAAAATGGTAAATCAGGTTCAAGCAGTGCCAAACAGCAATAATGGCTCTACAACAATGTGAAGGTCAGAGTTATGACTGCCATGCACCGTGTAAACAATCACTGCGATGCAATAAATATGAAAAAACATGCTGAAGCGATCAATAGTTGTGCTTTGTAATGGAGAAAGGGTGATTGATTGTGCATTATTATGCCTCTTCGACTCTTTCTCTAACAGATACCTCCCTTTGTCTTGGTTATTATCCCCTGTCCATCCCATCCGTACACTAAACTTAGCTCCAGCAGGTGGGAAATATCGATTATGAGAGTATCATGGCCTCAGCATTAGACTTTCATGAAGACTGACTGGTTTGTTCCCGTCCCTTACTGGGCTCAGCGTATAATGTTTCAACAACACATTATTTATCAGTTATAATTAGCTTCACATTGTGGTCGGGAATCTGTCCGTCTTCTATTTCACATTATTGTCCACTCTACAACTTGAGAACACAGTATGACCGGCCTGTCAAGACACACACCGTGTTCCTTCCTCCTATCCGTCCGTCCGTCCATCCGTCCTGTCTACGGATCGGTGCCACCGATCTCTTTCTTGACTTTGTGGAGTGTCTTCTCTTCATCTCACACTCTTCCCTCTATCTCTGGTTTCTCAGTATGTGTCAGTCATTCTTTATCTCCGCCAGTACCGCCTCCTCTCCTTCTTGACACCAGTCAGATGCCAGGCTGAAACATGGATTTCGCTTTCAGTACCACACACACACAGCAACAGTGAACTTTTGAAATGATGAGTCTTTAGACTCTCCACTCTGGGTTCAAGTTGTTCTAAGTCCAATGTAAATTCATGTTTTAGTTCATTTGACATTTATTTTCAGGATTTATGTCTTATGGAACATTACAGCATCATCAGTAAACGTATTTATATATTTTTGTATGCTAATGTTGCACTACAGAATTTTCCCTCTCTATCGCCACCTGTGGCCGAAACATAAAATTGCAAGTTATTTGCGTAATTGTTTTTACATGAGTTGTGCATTAGTTCTTCTGCATGGATGAATCTGACAGTTTGATGTATACCTGTGGTTGCCTGTGATTACATCCGAGCGTATCTGACTAGCTACACCAAGATCACTGACAGTAACAAGTCCAACAAAAATTAATATCTCAAAGATATGCTTTCTGAGCAAGTAAGAAGCATATTTTCAGCAACAACCTCTATAAATGTTAATATGCACAGATTTCAGTCAATTCAAATAAATTCAACCCAACTGCAATGTTTATATGCGGCACAATGTCTCTGCAAGAGATTTTTGAATTTGACTTTAAAATTTAGATGTTTACAATCTAATTATCGTTCTATTTAACTGATTATTTAAGATGTATACCATCTCAGTCGGAAATACACTTAATTTGGATCAAGCTCAATTATATAACTTTTTTCCGACTGAGGTGCTTTACATGATGTTTTTTTGTTCCAACTGAGCTTCCAGTTGGATTACTATCGAATTTTTAGGTTGCATTGCATGTGTCTTATGAGACCCGATGAGCTCAAAGCAGATGCTGCTTCCCTCTGAAACTTCATCTGCTCATGTGAAACTATAGTGCTTTGCACACTGTTTGATCTCATATCACATAATATTTGTTTTGTTTTATTTTTGTATTGTTGATTATTTTCTCATCCAAATTTAGTGGGAAGGCACTGCCTTCCTCGTTCCTTGGAGAAAATGCCACACGCACTTCTTTCAAGCTCGGCTCGTCCCACTGCGCACCCTAAAGCTCAAAGCCGAGGCACCACAAAACAATACACAAGTCCCACGAAACCAAATCCCTACTGCCTGCGCTGCCTCTTCCCAGATTTACCCATTAAAGGCATTTAAATAGGAAATCAAGCCAGAACACAGAGAATGTGTGGATGCAGGAGAGGACATGGAAATGCAAATGTACCCTAAAAGACAATGAAAATAAAACTATATGCATGCTAAACAAAAGCTCCTGGTCTTATTATGCATGAGTGATCAGTGCATGTGCATATCATAACAAATCTTTGTTTTGTTTTGCTTTGTTTTCATCAATATGTAATAACTTTTGCCTCTGAAATGAAATCAAATCATTATTCTACGTTTTTGCACTGCTGAATATTCTATGTCAACTAGAAACACACTGCTGATGTTAAATGTGTTTTCTTTAAAGTCAACATCAAATGCTGGGTTCAAACCAATTTACATCTAAAATAAGACAGGTTTGGTGATGTCACCTGAAATAGAAAGTCGTTTCAGAAGAGGAGTAAACAATTATTTTTTAAATAAAAATTACAAAGACTAACATTGTTTTCTTTGAATAAGATTCATAGACTAATTGTATGAAGGCAAGAAAACATATCTTTCTATTAAGCTGAACAAATTGCATCCACACAAAACAAACATACGGCATGAGCAGTGCGGTCCAATTCACAAGCAAATGACTCTTATGAACTGGATCTGATCAGTCTGATGAATCCTTCACTGAAAGAACTCCCTGAATCAGTCAGAGCTGAATCAACATCTGACTCACTCACTGAACTACAAGTTATCATTACTTTTAGTAAAGTCTTCAAATGAATCACTTCTTTTGTAGTACTTATTATTACATTTTCAGTGGATATTTCATGTATATATAATTTTTATAAACAAAATTATATTTTAAACAGCATAAACTATATATATATATATATATATATATATATACAGTATCTCACAGAAGTGAGTACACCCCTCACATTTTTGTAAATATTTTATTATATCGTTTTATGTGACAACACTGAAGAAATGACACTTTGCTACAATGTAAAGTAGTGAATGTACAGCTTGTATAACAGTGTAAATTTGCTGTCCCCTCAAAATAACTCAACACACAGCCATTAATGTCTAAACACATGCACTTACATATGAATATACATATTAATGGAATATACATAACCATTAGTTGTGGCCTAATGGTTAGAGAGTCGGACTCGTAACCCAAGGTTGTCACCACGTCACGTCACTTTCACCTTCATATGCATAGCATATGCATAGACATATATAGTACATGTAGACATATGCATAGAATACACACACTATATACTTATTACATATACATACACACACATGTGCATTTACATATACAGTGGATGGTACAAAACAGAATTCTATAAGAAACATGGGTAAACAGATTCAAATTTGATTTCATTTTGGCCTGAATAGCTGTGGAAGACGCTCAGCTGTAAACAAGGCAAACAGTGGCTGTATGTTCTTTACTCAGAGCCACAGTGTATCTTATGATTGTCATGTGGAGTGACCTTGATTACAGGGACCATCTCCTCGTGATTGTGGGAGAGGAACACAGAATCTGTGATTAAAGAGCTCCAAAGATTCAGACATAAAGGGACTCGAAATAATGCAAGCTTGGCGCCACAGACACAGGTGTGAGCTATTTTCACAGTCATACTCATATTTGTGAATGGCACAAGTATATTTTTAATATCGGAGGGTATGTTTATATGAAATGTGTGTGTTCTCTGAAGTATTCGGTAATTGAGGGTTTGAAATATAGCCGTGGAGTCAAAATGAGATCCTAAAGCAGCCATAAAGTGCAGGGTTGGTGCTTTCTAACAGCCAAGCAAACTAACCAGCCCTGGAGAAAAAGGTTAGATATGTGGGTCAAAGTCTGGCTACATGGAGAGGAGTGGAGAAAAGTGCTACGAGAGCAGTTTGAATCTATTACAAATGTATTTTTACTACTGAACTTCATGCTAAATAAATATAGAGTCAAGATCAAATGGTTTTCTAAGCGGATGTGAAATGATTTTGCCTGAATAATATTAAAAAAAGTGGGAATTTACTTGTGGGTATTTGGCATTAAAGGAATAATCCACCAACAATAATGAACATTTTGTCATCATTTACATACCCTAATGATGTTCCAAAGCCATTTGACTTTCCTTGTAGAGTCAAGATCAAATGGTTTTCTAAGCGGATGTGAAATGATTTTGCCTGAATAATATTAAAAAAGTGGGAATTTACTTGTGGGTATTTGGCATTAAAGGAATAATCCACCAACAATAATGAACATTTTGTCATCATTTACATACCCTAATGATGTTCCAAAGCCATTTGACTTTCCTTCAGCTATGGAAAACATAATGAGATGTTAGGCAAAAAAGTCTGACCTTCTGTTTTCCATATTATGAATGTGGATGGTTATTTTTACTACCGAGCTCCAAAAAAAACATCATAATAAAAGTAGTCTGTATGACTTATGTACTAGATTTAAGATCACATGATAGACTGAAATGCATGAAGTTGCTGATGTCAAATCGTTGGTTTAAAATATGGCTCAACATAAAGACATATTAAATATGTCAAATATGTTCTGATTGGCTGTGATAGAGTCACATGATGCAGCATTTTCATGTTTGGTGTGGGCAAAAAAAAAGGAATTGACAACTGCAAACTGTCCTGGTTTCTGTTTGAACTCTGTGTTTCATCACCCTTTGCCTTAGTTCATTTGTTTTCATAGTTACTCATTTGATTTAGTCATTATGTTCAGGTGTGTGTGCAATTATCTAGTATATATTAGTTCATTCCTGGGTCTCACCCATCAGACTACCTTCCCGGATGACTGCCTTTGCTCGTTCCTGCACACCTGCCTGAATGCCGATACATGAGTGCAGTTGTCCGGGGAGGGTCCTCATGGGAGCTTCGCCGCATATGTGGAGTGGGTGCTGAGCTCTTGTAGATCTACCTTCACCATTGGCCTCGCGGAAGATGACGCAAGCCCCACTCCCATCCCAGTGTCCAGCCAGTCATCACCTCGCTGCGAGGAGTGACAGCCTAAGCCCACCGCAGACGGAGAGAACGCCTCAGCCGTGATGTCAGAGCCATCGCCAGGAGGAGCGACCGAGCCTGACGCCATCAGCAAGCCAGAGAGGACCCCGTCTGACCAGGTGTGCATGCAGATGGTCTCATCCATTGTCGAGGGTATACTCGTGGAATTCGAGGATATGGATGCAAGCCCCGCTTGAGAGTTAGTGTTAGTGTTAGAGTTAGTGTTTACTGGACATGGACACTGTTTTTCAGTTTGGAGAGTTAGATACTTTGCATCCCCTAAGCCTGCCTGATTCTGTTGGAGCCCATGGCTCTGCCTCCGGCCTCGGATGGCTCCGCTCCACCTCGTCCCACCATCCAGACTCATGCACCTATGCTCCTCCCACCCTTGATTCTGGCATGGACCATCGGCCATTTGGCCTCGCTGGGCTCCCTCAGTCAGTGGCCTCCACCTGTGTCGGACTTCGCCACACCTCCACTGCGGACTTGCGGGCCTCTGCCCTCCCTCAGGCCCCGTCTCCTTCCTTGGTCACTCCAGCTCACCCTCTGGCCTCCGGATCCCCACCTACATCTTGGGCGATCATCGCTACGGCTCCATCACGGCTGCTTGGATCCTCGGCATTGCTCCACCTCCTCGGCTCTCTGTCTGCGCAGTGGACTCCACTTCCATCGCTGTCATCACCTCCGGTCATCCCCATGGCGGTGCGTGTTCCCATCACACGCCGCCATGGAGCGCAGTCCTGGCTGTGGCCTGGGTCTCCATCTACCCTCTCCTGCTCAAGGCTCCTCCCTGCACTTCACCACCATCACCATCTCTTACTTGGTCATCTCCTCCACCTGCACCTCCCTGGATTTTGTTTGTTGTCCTTCTCCCGGTTGTCCATCCACCTCCAGAACCTCCTCCTGCATCTCTCTGCCTGTGTGCCATCCCTTTGCCAGCCCCTTTCACTATCCCTTCACCATCTCCCCATCCTCCTCGCCGCCTCATCCTTCTCTTTACGGTGCGAGGTCGCGCCTTCTAGGAGGGGGCGTACTGTCATGGTTTCTGTTAGTTTGGACTCTTGTGTTTCCTCTTTGCCTTAGTTCATTTGTTGTCATAGCTACTCATTTGATTTAGTCATTATGTTCAGGTGTGTGTCCAATTATCTTGTGTATATTAGTTCAGTCCCATTTGTATTTGAGTTGGACTACTATGGACTATTTTTTGGTGCTTTTACTAACAATCTTTAGTAAAATTCAGCCCTGACTTTCTTCTGAACACCTCCTTTTGTGCTTCACAGAATAAAAAAAAGACATGGCAATAAGACAATGATGACAATTTGTACTATATTGGATGATCTACTGCTCTAAAACCTGAGTATGACTATAAAAATGACAGATTTGTATTGAGGAGCAAGACTGCCATTTCTGCGGAGGAGATCGTTATCGTTTTACCACAGAGACACAAACCCATCACATGCACAGAATGTCCTTAACAGAAACATATTTCAGCACTTTACACAATACAGCATCCAGACAGCAGATAAGGACTGTGAAGTAGAGGAATCTGAATGTGAAAAACCCATGTAAAAGAGATGGCAAGGATGAAAGAGAAAGCAGAGAATAGGAGAGAAAGAAAGGCATCGGAGTGAAGGTAAGGCAGAGATGTTGGACAGGCGGTGCAGAGAGTATCCCTGCGGACCTGGACAGAATTCACACAGAACAAAAGAGCTTAGAAAGCCACACACATGCACGCACAGACACCCACATGGCCATGTTCAGCACTGATTACACCATTGTACCAAATTCATTAGCGTCAATCATTATTCCGGCCCTCCACTGGGGCTATTGTTGCACCTGTAGACTCCTAATTACGCGCTGGAAGACCAGCGGAGCTACAGCCACCTCCACCGCTGAGAATCGAACAAAAAAAAAGGGAGGGGGGAGAGTAGAGCGGCAGCATACAGAAACGATGCAACGATCAAGTCAAATCATTTCCGGTAATTACTGTGACTGCCCGAGATCCAGAACCGCCGTCGGATGGCAGGATTGCACGGCAACCAGAGCATCACAATCACACACTCCACGGATGACGGTGCTCGAATCTCCATAGCTGCTAATTATCCCGCTGGCTAGGACAAAATAATTTCAGAAAGTTTAAGCGAAGTTGAACGGTGATGAACAGAAAAAAATATGAGATAAAATTACCCTTTTGGAAAAAGACAAAAAGCATTATGTGAAAAACATGGCATGGACTTGAGTTAATGTTAGGGTTTGTTTTAAAGCTGACATGCAGTGTGGTTTCAGGAAGGGATGATGAACAAACTAACCAAACAAACCAGCAGCTGGTTCCTCTGGAACAAAATGCATGTCAGATGGTAAAGAGACAGATGGGTTCAAATGGTAGAGAGACACAACAACATGGATTTGCAACCAATGTGGAGTGTTTGAGTGATTGGGGTCAGTGGAATGTTTATGATAGAAGTCTCTTTTGCTCACCAAGGCGGCATTTATTCGATAAAAATACAGTAATATTGTGGAATATTATTTCAGATTAAAATAACTGTTTTTTTTATGTGAATATATTTTAAAATGTAACTTATTCCTGTGATCAAAGCTGGATTTTCAGCATCATTACTCCAGTCTTCAGTGTCACATGATCCTTCAGAAATTATTCTAATATGCTGATTTGCTGCTCAAGAAACATTTATTATTATTATCAATGTTGAAAAAAGTTTCGTTGCTTCATATTGTTGTGGAAACGGTGATACATTTTCTATTTCAGGATGCTTTAATGAATAGAAAGTTTAAAAGAGCACCATTTGTTTTAATAGAAATATTTTGTATTATTATAAAAGTCATTACTGTCACTTTTGGTCAATTTAATGCATCCTCGCGGAATTAAAGTATTAATTTCTTTTTAAAAATCTTACTGGCCCCACACTTTTGAATAGTAGTGTCCATATTTTTGTCTACATCATCTTTGAATTTAGATAATTATATAGTGCTTTCAGCTTCCAATAACAGTCTATGTATTCTTTTCATAGCAAACATAATTGCAGCATTGCCTTTTGCTACTACAGCTAAAGAAAAAAGCCATTGCAAAATTTCCACAACATTTCAAAACAGAAAAAGAGAAAGAAGGGAAAGATGGATAATGGCAGTCAGAAGAGAGGAATGTGTCAAAATTAATAACTTTCATATATGTATCCAATGCTTAAAGGGTTAGTTCACCCAAAAATGAAAATTAGCCCATGAATTACTCACCCTCAAGTCATCCTAGGTGTATATGACTTTCATTTTTGAGATGAATCCAGTCGGAGTTATATAAAAAATTGTCTTTGATCTTCCAAGCTGTTTAATGGCAGTCAGCGGGTGTTGCAGTTCATCAGTCCAAAAGAAGTGAAATAAAGAGCATCCATCCATAATAAAAAAGTGCCTCACACGGCTCCGGGGGGGTGAACAAAGGCC